>NW_004949111.1:5399002-5421041 GCF_000317375.1 Microtus ochrogaster
TGGATGCTCACCTTACTAGACCTGGATGGAGGTGGGGGTTCCTTGGACTTCCCACAGGGCAGGGAACCCTGATTGCTCTTTGGGCTGACGAGGGAGGGGGACTTGATTGAAGGAGGGGGAGGGAAATGGGAGGCGGTGGCAGGGAAGAGACAGAAATCTTTAATAAATAAATTTAAAAAAGAAATTAAGCAAGCAGTAATAAGTTATGGCTTGCATTCTGCATTTGTTAGGGAGAAGATAAAGCAGTTAGTGTATTTCAAGGATGTGTTGATCTCACAATGGAAGCCAGGAGATATGTTACATTGGGGAAGGCATTTTGCTCTTGTTTCAACAGGAGAAGAAAAGTTATAGATACCATCAAAATTAATAAAGATTCTGTTTGAAAAAAGAAAAATCTCTTGAGAAAGAGAAATATCAGCTTATCAACTGAAACAACAACCAATCAGGTGGTAAGGAAGCTTCATAAGGGTTGGGGATGGGTTCTGTTCTTGTCTTTGCAGGAAAATACTCGTCTTCAAAAAGGTAAGAGACCCTGGACATACAGATGTCTAAAGAAGATAAGATAATTATTGATATAGGATCACCAAGCAAAGAAAATTTATCACTTGTGAGGACATATCATCGGAGGGTAAGAATACTAAATTGAATTATAGTCATGATTCACTTAAAAATCAAAGCTGGCCTTGGAGTTGGACAATGGCTCTGTCTTTCTCTAACTCTAAGTATGTTGTCAAAAGAAAATGTCAGAGTTTCTTTGTCATGTCAGGAGACATCCGGTATGGGACAGAAAGAATTTAGAAAATATTTTACCTTTCTTCATACCTATTTTTGTCTCTCTTGTACCTTGCATTGAATATATATGCCTGTATAAATAATGTTTAAGTTATCCACAATGAACAATGAATTTTCATGCAATAATATTTGAAGTTTCCAGGAAGATGGGGCCCCACAACAACTCTACCTGTTTGATATGATGTCATGATGTTGATAGCACTACTATAAGTACCAAATGCTCAAGATGCTTCCAATTTGGTTAGCTTAAATGGTGCACCCTTTTACATTTTGTCCATAACTCCAAATAGGAACCTCAGAAAAACCTTATTGAATACTCAGAGACTATCTGCAATTATACCAGAGAGTAATTTTGAAACTTAACCATCATTTTACTTTCACAGGATCCCATAGAAAGAACATTGCCCCATGACAGCTGGAAGTAATGCTAGAAGATGATGTCTCCTTTCCTAACAAAGTTTGTCCTCAGGGCTAGGGACATCAATTAGGGGTTGATTATAACTGTTATAGGGTTGGGTGTTGGGGGGAAATTTTATAAGTTCAGGGATCTCTTTGAAAAAAGGAAATTGGGCCGGGTGGTGGTGGCGCACGCCTTTAATCCCAGCACTCGGGAGGCAGAGGCAGGCGGATCTCTGTGAGTTTGAGACCAGCCTGGTCGACAGAGCTAGTTCCAGGACAGGCTCCAAAGCCACAGAGAAACCCTGTCTCGAAAAAACAAAAAAAAAGGAAATTGGATGGGATAATAGATTAGTGTGAGCTTACTCACACTAATAATAATGAGTAATAAAGTGAATAATTGAGGGCTCTTTTTGTAGGCAATTTAGTTTGTATTGATTCTTGTATATTGGTACAAGCTTAAATTATATTGAATATGTTCCTATTTTTGTCTACCATATTTGTATACCTAGGCAAAGTTATTTTGTCATACTGTATACATGCATGCTTCTACCTCTGCTTAAGAGATTTTGTATATTGATACAATTTTAGAATATATTTATCATATTGCAAGATACATTTCTGCCTCTGATCAAGATACTTATATATTGTTTATATTTTGAGGTCATTGTCCTCATTTGTTGCATAATTGTTTAAAGATTGTTTAATACTCTAATATGAAGTCTTAAAGTTATACAGGTATTAAAATTTATAGGTTGATAGTCATCCATGGTTGTTATATTACAGTTAGACTAATCAGGTTATTTAGATACATAGAGATTGTATTCTGCATAAATAGGTAATCTTAAACCACTTCAAAGAACTGTAGAATATGGCATTTAAATAACTTAGGGCTCTGTAGACATGAGACATGATTGCTCCTGGCAGCATTTATCTATTCCTGAGAGATTGTTGAGCACTGAAGACACTCCACTTGGAGCTTGTTTTCTTCTTGGCAAAACTGGCCTTTGGGCAAAGAACTGACAAAATGTACGAAGTCTAGACAGCATAAGCAGGATACAAGAAAAAGATTGTCAAATCTTGTCAAGACAGGGTTAGACAGTTTTGAAAAATTTCCTGCCTCTGAAAATGCTCTGTCAGTTACTCTAGGCCTTAGCCAAAGTTGGTGTCTCCAAAGTTGCAAATGAGAATTTGGGTCATTGTCCAGGTAGCCTGTTGTCTCTGTCATTTGTTGCACATTTTGGAAGCTGCTTGATTAATCTCCCTGCTTTGTCAAGTGATATTATTTCCCTTCTCAGGTATTTGATGGGGTTGAAAACTAGATAGTTGTATTTACTTTCCCATCATGATTTGTCCAAGTTATTCATAATACAAGACTTAAACTACTTAGGACAGGATAATTATTAAAACATTTATCATATGTTTCTTGTTTGATATTTTTATGCTCATTGTAATTTTAATTTTTATGCTTGACATTTGTTTTTATTGTATATAATTTTGTATTAGGGTTAGAATTATCTTATTTAAACAAAAGGGGGAGGTGCTGTAGGAATTCCTACCATCAGTAGCCTTTAAGTTACCCACCCACCACTTGCATGCAAAATTCAAGATGTCATTGATTTTTACTGCTGAGTAGAACTCTAATATGTATGTGTGCCACACCTTCTTTACCCATTCTTTCATTGAGGGGCACCTAGGTTGTTTCCAGGTTCTGGCTATTACAAATAGTGCTGCTATGAACATAGTTGAACAAGTGCCTTTGTAGTATGATTGGGCATCACTTGGATATATTCCAAAGAGTGGAATTGCTGGATCCTGAGGTAGGTTGACTTCCAGTTTTCTGAGAAATTGCCACACTGGTTTCCAAAGTGATTGGACAAGTTTGCATTCCTACCAACAACGGATGAGTGTTCCCCTTAATCCACAGTCTCTCCAGCATAGGCTATTATTGGTGTTTTTGATTTTAGCCATTCTGACAGGTGTAAGATGGTATCTCAAAGTTGTTTTGATTTGCATTTCCCTGATCACTAAGGAGGTTGAACATGACCTTAAGTGTCTTTTAGCCATTTGAACTTCTGTTGAGAATTCTCTGTTCAGTTCAGTACCCTATTTTTAATTGGGTTAATTAGAGTTTTAATGCCTAGTTTCTTGAGTTCTTTATACAATTTGGAGATCAGACCTTTGTCTGATGCGGGGTTGGTGAAGATCTCCCATTTAGTAGGCTGCCTTTTTGTCTTAATGACAGTGTCCTTTGCTTTACAGAAGCTTCTCAGTTTGAGGAGTTCCCATTTATTCATTGTTGCTCTTATTGTCTGTGCTACTGGGATTCTACCAGACCCAAAAAGACGAATATGGTATGTACTCACTCATAAGTGGATTCTAGCCATAAACAAAGGACATTGAGCCTATAATTCGTGATGCTAGAGAGGCTAAATAAGAAGGTGAACACAAAGAAAAACATATACTTATCATCCTGGATATTGGAAGTAGACAAGATTGCCTGACAAAAGTGGGGAGCATGGAGGTGGTGGGGTGGGAGGAAGGGGAGAGGGGGAGAGAGAAGGAAGAAGGGGAGGAGTGGGGAGAGCTTGGGGGAATGGGATGGTTGAGATGGAGGAAGAGTGGATATGGGAGCAGGGAAGAAGATATCTTAATTAAGGAAGCCATTTTAGGGTTGACTAGAGGCTTGGCTCTAGATGGGTTCCCAGGTGATAAAGGAGATGTCCCCAGCTAGGTCCTTGGGCAGCAGAGGAGAGGGTGCCTGAACTGGCCTTCTCCCATAGCCACACTGATCAATATCTTGCATATCACCATAGAATCTTCATCCGGCAATAGATGGAGATAGACACAAAGAACTACACTGGAGCACTAGACTGAGCTTCCAAGGTCTAGATGAAGAGCAGAAGGAGGGAGAACATGAGAAAGTGCATCCACACACTGAAACGGTGCTTCTGATCTAATGGGAGCTCACCAAGGCCAGTTGGACTGGGACTGAACGAGCATGTGATCACACTGGACTCTCTGAATGTGGCTGACAATGAGGGCTGACTGAGAAGCCAATGATAACGGCCCTGGGTTTTGATTCTACTGCATGTAGTAGCATTTTGGGGAGCCTAGTCTGTTTGGATGTACACCTTCCTAGACCTGGATGGAGAGGGGAGGGCCTTGGACTTCCCACAGGGTAGGGCACCCTGACTTCTCTTAGGACTGGAGAGGGTGGGGGAGGGAAGGAGGGAGAATGGAAGGGAAATGGGAGGAGGTGGAAATTTTTTTGTAAATAAATTAAAAAAAGTTACCCACCCATTTGGCCGTGACCTCTTATACTATATATGCCCATGGAAAGCACGTGTCTGGTGGTTTGATTCAGTGCCTGTTCTCCGTTCGTGCAAAGGATTATGTACTTTGAGTCTACTCATAAATAAATAACCCTCTATCTCTATTATACTCAATTTTGAGCTCGTGTGATATTTTATGCGTTCATCATCACATGGGTAGGTACTTCATTTTATTGCAACTTGATGTGCCATGTTTTGTTGATATTCATGGGAGAACTGATTTTTTTCTGAATAGAAATGAAATGAATTGGGGAATCAGAATAGAAGGAGGTGGAGGGAAAGGAACTTTGAGAGAAAGAGGGAGAAGAACCTGAGGTCATTATATAAAATATCTAAATTAATAAATAAATTAATTCATTAAAAATATCTTCACAGACTTGCCTACATGAAAATCTGATGAAAGCATTCCCTCAGTTGACATTCCCTCTTCCTGAGTGTCTCTAGTTTGTGTCAAGTTGAGAAAATCTAACTAGCAAAATAGGTAAATGGAGAAAATGTCTTAGTTGAGCCAGATAGACACCTTACACATGGAGATTGAAACCACTTAGTATGTAGAAAAATATATGTAGAAAACTTTGTCCAGGCAGTTGTGACACATGCAGAAACAGGCGGATCTCTATGAGTTCAAGGCCAGCTTGATATTTTAAGTGAGATCCTGGACAGTCGTGTCTTTCACTCCAAGAAACCCTGTCTCAAAAAAAAAAAAAAAAAAAAAAAAAAAAAAAAAAAAAAAAAAAGATTTGCAGGGGGGCAAAATGGTCATAAAACCGAAAGGAACGAGGATTAGACAAAAGTTTTGACAACCACAATACTTGAGTATGAAATTTTTAGGTTGGTTATGGTGGCAATTAGGCCTAAGGGCTTTGGTTATTTCTATTGTGCTATCCTAGATGACCCAATCCATGCCTCTGCTTTGAAGGACATTCTGAGTACCAGGTCAGTTCAACCATAGATAAGTTCCTGTCTTGTGCTTGTTCCAGATTGAGTAATAGGTATCATAGTCAAATTAAATTTTGTTCTTCCCTTTCTGGAACTCCTTTTACTTTAAGAAGATACCCTACTTCTAGGCTTTGATTCATTACTAGGTATCAAGCATTAGAAAAGCCACTTATTATCTTCCTCTGTGATTCAATTTCTCATCTGAAATGGGAATAACAATAGTATCATGTTTACAAGATTATTGGGAAAATTTAGTGAGGTAAAACTGATAAAACTTTAAATGAGCTATTGAAATTGTACTTATTATCAGTTAGAATGATGATGCACTTAAAATGCCTGGAACCTGGTAGGTACTCTGAAATTGTTTGTTATGACCAATTGCTACTGGTATACATAATGGTTGCAACTTGTTTGAGTGCTGAGAGGACGCCACTGCTATAATGAGTACTAGGATTGTCTAACCCAGTAGTTTCCCTGTTACTTTTTCTTCCCAGTTTCCTAATGGCCTACTCTGCTTCTCATGATAGACAGTGATTCCAATAGTTCAGTATGTGTGCCAGAATCATCTAAAGAACATATACAATGTACCTTTGGTTAGCATACAACTATTCTGATTCAATAGTTCTAGCAGTGTTTCCAAGAATATAAATTTAAAACAAGTATTTTAGTCAGTATTGACGTAAGTGATTTAGAGACTGCATTTGGAGATACTGTGGACTAGAAGCTCTCTAATTACCTTTTGGGACTATGGTGGTTTTCAGGATTATTTTTCCATGTCTCTCCAAGCTCCTCCCAAACCAACTGTCACACCCATGAGAAGAAAAGTCTGGGAATGATTCCCATGAAGTCAGCCAGGATACATAGGAAGGATTAATAGATACCAAGGGAAGAAAAGATTTGAGGAGGGCAAGAGCAGGCCCTTTCTGATTAGATCCATGTGCTTGTCCCTGGCACAGTGGGTATCCAGGGAGTGACAGTGCTTCTCATACTCTGTAAGTTGGAGAAGAGGCCAGGGCGCAGCTGGAGATTGGTATTCAGTGGCAAGAGCTTTGGCAGAGCTTAATGAACAAAAATGTGGTAACTCAAAACCTTGCTAATTCAGTCTAATTGGGGGCCTGAATAATTTTTTTAATTAAAAAAATTTTAATTAAAAAAATGATAGAATATTTGAAAGGCAATTTTATTACAGTCAAGGAGCTACAGCAACCCAAACCAGACTAACAAAGTGTTGCCAAGTAGAGGGCCTCTGGGAGCTAGTGTAATGAATTGAGAATTATTTGTCATCAGGAATTTGTATGTAAATGGATTTGTATGTAAATGCATGCTTCAAAAGTGCTTGAAAACAGTTTGTTCTTCTAACGGGGATAAATATGCCCCTGGTAATCATGTTTGCATCATTTTACTCACAATGCCCTCATCAAATTCCTCCATCTGATAGCAAGTCCAGCTTAAAATTTTGGTAGAAGTCATTCAAGTTCAGTTTAAAAGTTTTTGAATTCATAATTTTCACTTGGAGATTAAATGTGCCTCACATTTATTTTGATAAAAATGAAATAAACTCTGAAGTGAAAGAAAGCTAAAAGATAATTAGGATTAACACCTTCATTTTACAAATAGGAAGACTTAAGACATAGTAAGGGTATGCTTAAAAGATGTGTAGGATGCAAGAGAACCAGGAATAGATTCCAGATCAAGTGCATTCTGGAACATCCTGCACCCTATTGCATCAACCATACTGCCTTTTGATGAATATTGTTTACTAAAATGTATACTGGCATCTATAAGCATTAAGAGACAGACCAATATTTTGATATTAAAATTTAAATAATAGGATTACAAATGGTGGTATGCAAGATATTCGTCAGTATTGCTATAGATAGGGTCATCTCAGGTTGCCTAACCTCAGCTGCCCAAGGGACCAACTGGGGACATCACCATGGGCTCCTGGGAGCCACTCTAGGTTCAAGTCTCTTGCCAACCCTAAAGTGGCTCTCCTAACTAAGAACTGTGGTTCCATGCTCCCCTGTCTGACCTTCCTCCATCCCAATCCTCCTGTTTCCCCATGTTCCCCCCTCCTTCCCTTCTAACTTTTCTCTCCCCATCTCCTCCTACCCCTATCCCACCCCACCCCCAAGATCCCAACCTTCTCCATGGCAATTTTGTCTACTTCCCATAGCCAAGAGGATAACTATATGTTTTTCCTTGGGTTCACCTTCTTATTTAGTTTCTTTAGGTTCACCAATTGTAGTTTTCGTGACCCTTATTTATGGCTAGAAACCAATTATGAGTGAGTACATCCCATGTTCATCTTTTTGGGTCTGGGATACCTCACTCAGGATAGTGTTTTCTATTTCCATCCATTTTTGGAGATAGAGACAGAGACCCACAATGGAGCACTAGTCTGAGCTCCCAAGGTCCCAATGAGGAGCAGAAGGAGGGAGAAGATGAGCAAGGAAGTTAGGGCCATGAGGGGCGCACCCACCATTAAGACAATGGGGCTGATCTATTGGGAGCTCACCAAGGCCAGCTGGACTGTGACTGAGAAAGC
Source organism: Microtus ochrogaster (assembly GCF_000317375.1). NCBI lineage: Eukaryota > Metazoa > Chordata > Mammalia > Rodentia > Cricetidae > Microtus > Microtus ochrogaster. Next base: position 5,407,013 of record NW_004949111.1, read on the forward strand.
ATGGGATAAAACCGGTCTCTTTGAACATGGCGGACAATGAGGACTGATGAGAAGCCAAGGACAATGGCACAGGGTTTTGACCCTACTTCATGTTCTGGCTTTGTGGGAGCCTAGCCAGTTTGGTTGTTCACCTTCCTAGACATGGACGGTGGGGGGCACACCTTGGACTTTCCACAGGGCAGGGAACCCTGACTGCTCCATGGACTGGAGAGGGAGGGGGAGAGGAGCTGGGGGGAGGGAGAGAAGGGTGGGTGGAGGGGGAGAGAAATGGGAGGCTGCGAGGAGGCGGATACTTTTTTTTCCTTTTCTCAATAAAAAAAATAAAAAAAATAAGATTACAAATAAGATACTATACACTGTTACTTGAAAGTATGGCCAAAACATATAGAGAAACAGAAAACAAGGTACATAAATGGCTAGAGATATAATTAGAGGCTCTCTAGCCTTAACAAAGATGTGTCAGCAAGGTGTATCTTCAAGAACTTGTACTTCCTCCAAAACATTTACTTTTTCCTTGTGAGATGTAGAAACCAGGTGAAAGAACACTTGGGATCCACCCAGGCCTGGAACCACTACATAGGAAGTGGAGGCATTTTAGTGAGATATCTCAGAATAAACAAGTAAGAGTGACAAGTACCAAATACCTCTATCCTTTTTACAAAGCCAGTATTAAATTAAAGGAGGGACACTGATGCCAAAACATTCTGCTAATGTTATTCTACTCTAAGTAAGAATGTGTTTATTCTCGTGTGTTTATTGTGGATCTATTGGTGTTATCCGGTAAGACTACATCAGAAACTCTGAAACAAATTTAGAACATGTTGCAACAACATGGATAAGGCTAAAGAATTTTATGCTGAACAAATAATCTAGGCAAAAAAAGAAAACTACTGTGTGATCTCAAAGATATGCATGATCTAAAAAATTTAAACTGAAAGAAAAAGTAAAACATGGCATTGGCTTTCTGGGTATTGACTGGTGGGAGAGGTTTTAGATGTTGATAAATAGCGAAAGGGAGCATACTACTCATAAAGTACAAGGTTTCAGTTAACAAGAATTTCTTTGAGTTATTTCTTGCATAGAATACTGATTGTGGTTATTATTATTACAGTTTGGGTATGAAAAGCTCATACAGACTTACATGTTTGAACTTTCAGTCTCTAACAGGTAACATTGTTTTGAAATGTTGTGGAATGTTTGGGAGATGGGACCCTACTTGAGTAAGTAAGTCTCTAGGAACTGGTCAGGCCTGTATCCCAGGTTCTTTGTTTACTGGTCAATGTCATATACCAGTCAGTTGCCTCATTCTTCTACTGCTCCAGTCATGATTCACATGTGCTCCTATGCTTTCTTCCCATGCTAGACTGTACTCTCTCAAACCATGAACCAAAAGTTCAGAAAGACTTAACCTTAGACGAGGAACTATAGGCAACTACAGGATACTGGGTGTGGAATACATATACAAACTGGTTATCAAATATCAATTATTCATGCCTCAAAGTATGTACATACAGATAATGATCAGGATACAAATTGAGCAGATTGAATCTATGTATTTAGAAATACACACACATAGGAACACACACACTACCACTACCTCCCCTTCCAATAACACAATTAAAGAAAAACAGCCCATGAACTTTAAAGAAAGCAAGAAAGCAGGATACATGGGAAAATTTACAAAGATAAAATGGAAGAGGTAAATGATAGCATATTATAATGCAAAACATTAAATATTTTATTAAAGAAATTCTTCAAGTTATGTCTTTCAAATATTTCAACAAATTAATGAAGAATGTAACAGAAAGCAATGAGAAAATACTCTAACAAAGTTGATTAGATTTTAAGTTATCTTATAACAAAAGTTCAATGAATATGTAGGATGTCTGTTTTGCTAGATTATTGTACAATGCATACATGTGTCACATTATACTAAAAATATGATACTTAATAGTTTTGGTTAAAGTAAAGGTTCAGAGGAAGACTCTTTGCCTGTTACCATGTGAGGACACAGCTGGAAGTTGTCACTGGGAACTGAAAGTAGCACATGTGTTCCTACCACATATTGATGTTATTAGCATATTGATCATGAACTTCTTGATATCTGAGTCTAAAAGGGAAATTCTGTTACTTATGTTACCTGCCTAAAGCTACTCTAGCAGCTCAAACAAAGGGAATAAAACTATAATCTACTAAATATTTAAAACTTTACATTATCTCCATGGCTACCAAAATAATTTAAAGGATTATTCATACTTTTCTAGTGTTTGTCCAGTGTCTTCTTCAAATAGAATTTAGTCCATTGTTCAAAAATGCATTTTTCTACTTCAACCCTGTGACCCTCAAACTTTCACATCTAGAATTAGATATAGGCAGCATATCATAGCTCTTCACATTTTGACCTTTGCTTACCTTTCTAACCTTTTCCATTCCTGCTTTCCATCTCACACACAGTATGCCTGCAACAGAGATTTCTTGCTTTTATTCAAACACATACTTACTTTTTTGACTTTTGTATTTTCTGTTGGCCTGGCTGTGCTTCACTGAGATCATTTCCTTGGAGTGGCTTCTATGAACACTTAACGTAGCACACCATTCAGAATCACATTTCATTAACTCTGCTTAAAGCATTCAACTACTTTTCTAACTCAAAGTCCCATTTCTATATTTTCTATATTTATAGATATAAAAATATTTTCTATATTTATATATAACATTTCTATATTACTCCAAAGAAAAGCATGGTCCAGCCTATCTCAGCCATACCTTAGTCCCTGCCATCAACTTCTGTCTCAGGGTTTCTATTTCTGTGAAGAAACACCATAACCATGGCAACTCTTATAGAGAAAACCATTTAATTGGTGTTGGCTTGCAGTTTTAGAGATTTAGTCCATTATTTATCATCATAGGGAATATTGTGGCACACAGGCAGATTTGGTACTGGAGATGTAGCTGAACATTCTTTGTATTGGCAGGCAGAAGGAAGAAAAAGTGACTCTCAGCTTGATGTGAGCATCAGAAACGGACTGGTACATAAAATGAAAAAAAAAAGATTGTTTTCTTTTAAAAAATAATTTATAAAAAAGAAAAAAAATCACAATAAAGTGAAGTTGAAAAATAAAAAAAAGAAACATCAGAGCCCACCACCAGTGACACACTTCTTTCAACAAGGCTAATCCTAGTTCATCAAGACCAAACCTCCTAATAGTGCCACTTCCTATGAGCCTATGGTGGCCACTTTTATTCAGAGTACCACAGCTACATGTCCTCTGTCACTTAAAATTTTTGTGTTCCTTTTATCATAATATTTCCTGAGCCTATGGTAGAAGAGCTGACATATATCATTTCTCTCATCCTATACTTGTCCACTGTCCTTAAACAAGTTTTTGAGACTTTTTTATATGTTTCCTTGGAAAAACATTTTCCCCCATGCTGTAGTCCTCATTAAGGTAGACTCTGGGTTAGCCTTTCCCATATGCCTTTCATTTATGCATTCCTGAAGCTTGGCATCAGTATGAGAAAGTTCTAAGCTAAGCTCATCGCCATATATGGAGAATATATACAGTGTTTATTACTTAGCATTTATGTTTTACTTTATGATAATGTTTTAGGATTTTCAAAATATATTTTAGTATTATACAAAAGTTTGAATAATAAAAGTATTCAATTTTTCCACCTATATTTCTTGAAAGACTTCATATGAATATCTACAGCTGCACATGACTCTCACATATCAGATTTATCAGTGGACTTCTGAGTTTATAAATTCAACTCTTCTAATTGAGTATAGTAAAGCAAAATTATTCTTCTTATCAGATGGTTACCAAAGCCTATAGCTCATTCTCATTTTTCCCAATAATTCTTGACTCATGATGTAGTTAATCTGCTACACAGCAAGTGAATGGATTGACATCAAGTCAAGTATTTTGATAGGAAAGTTTCCTTACCCAATAAGGCCAAAATTAGTTACTGTTCAAATTCTCGATTATTTCCCCCTGAGTTATTTCACCTGAAACTTCTTGCATTTGAGTGCATAGCTGACCACTAAAGATTTTTTCTTTTTAAAATTTAGTTCTTTGAGAATTTTCTACAGTGTGATTTTTATCATATTAGCCTTCCCTTCATAACTCTTTTCAGAACTTATTCCCTCCATTTCCACCTAACTTTGTATCCCTTTTACCCCCCATATAGGCCATTCTTTTTCCACCCAAGCTGTTATGAATATGTGGTCTTCCACTGGAGCATGGACAGTTTATCAGGAGCTGTACTTGTAGAGAAAGCTGATCCTTTCACAGTGGCTAGGATTTGTCAATAGATCTTAAGCCAAGGTTGGGTGTGGGGTAGGTATCAGATTTCATGCCCAGTTCCACTCTCTGGGATTTGGTCTGTTTTCTTTAGGTGAGAACCTGGCTTTTGCATGGCATCACAGCCACTGTGAATTCAGATGTTCAAGTGTTCTGCTGTTCCAAGAAGATTCTTTTTCCTTGTAGTCATCCAACATATTTGCCTCTCATATTCCTTATGTACCCTCTTCTGCAATAATCACCAATCTTGGAAAAAGGGGATGCATATGTATGTCCAATTTAAGGATACACATTTTCAGCTATCCTGTTAAAGGGTAATTCCATTTTGACCCCCTTTTTACTATGTATGTGTATATGTATACATATATATATGTAGCTATGTATATATGTATGTGTGTATTTATTAGGAAATTTATACAGTGCTTTTGTTGTTTACACTTTTATTGCAAACAATGGTGCAAAAATAGAGTCAATATTATGATTCTTTTCTCATATACCTATACCACAACTTGCACAATTATAAAAATTCTAATGTTTTTGGTTTGTTTCCTTCAGGCTTACATTTTCTTTAGAAATTAACTATACATATACTATTTTTTTTACTTGCAAATAATCTTCTGAAATAGGAGTAAGGACTTAAATATTATTCTTATTACAGGAAAATGGAAGTTATATGTCTTATACAAAATCACAGCATAGAAAAGATGAAATTAAAACTCTGGACTCGTGATCTTCTCTCCACTTCATTTATAAAGCAGCTTGCTTTTCTCCTTAAAGAAAAAAAGAAGGTACTTATTTCATCTTCAGAGAGTTATGCTAACTCCAATTTTTCTTTGAAGAAAAATCACTTAATCTGTCAAATACAAGATCTTTATTTTTTTGTAATATCACCTGCTATACCTAGCTCCTCAAGAGTAAAATTGACACTTCATACTAATTTTTGTTTAATCAAATTTTCACTAGCCTGTAACTACATTTCCTGCTTACTTTTAGTCTTCAGTACCATTTAAAAAAACTCCAATTTAAGAAAATTTGTGCGCACAGAATGCCTCTCATGTATGGACTCAGATCTTCCAGTCTCTCTTTGTACTGATAAGCCACGATTCTCCTATCCAATCTTGTAGTTGTCTATTCTGGGTCTAGCTTGAGCTGTCTTTTGATACTGCATCCTGACTTCTCAACATATTGTATATTTGACAAGCATTAAGAGTAACAGCTGAAGGTGTCCTTCTTCTATTCATACAGAACGTTATAAGAGCTGTCAGACATTTGTTTTGTAATTTTCACTAACTCTGTATTCCTTCAACTCAGATTTAGTTTATTAATTTGGACTGTGGTAGAACACAGAGATTAGGTGTACTTGAAAAGTTTAAAATAGGACCGTTTTGTTAATGTCTAGCCTTGGTACCTCTGTACTTGTGAAACTAGGACTCATTTAACACATTAAATCACCTTCTGTCCCCTGTCCTCTGTCCCCTGTCCCAGTGCCTTAGAGCAATCTTGGATCAATATAAGATAGACCTATAAAGAATTGCCATGGAGCAAACCTTTTTATTTGGTGTCAATTGTTCCTAAATTTTGTTAACTGGAACCTGTATTTATTTTCTATGTATAAATCTTTTATTTGCTGATTTAATAAAATGTCCTAACTTACTCATTTGAATGTGTTTAACTTTGACCTCTGAACGTTAAGAGTTTCAGATCCTACTATCTTCTGACATAATCTTTTAAAGCTTATTATCTGACAAGATTTCAGATTTTTATGGCAAATTGAGCCCCATATCTTTGTTATGTAAGTATAATTAACAACATTTAATTAATAATAATGACTAATAATTGATAACATAGAGTGATATACATGTGTCAAGGTCAAGTCCATGAATTTTGAAGGTACTAAATTAATAGGCATCAGTTCAGGTCTGAAGTAAGTATTTTCATTTTCCTCAAGTTCTATTTCATTATATTGGCAAGTTTCTGGCATTTAGACTAGATTAACTTAGCTCCTACTTTTGAGTCTACATTTTCTATCAGTCTTTCAACCAGCATTTATCCCTGTATTGTTTTGTCTGGTTTCCTGTCTTTGCCCTGCTGAACATAATATCTTTGATTCTGTCATACCCTATGATTCATTAGTAAGGTCAAATGACAATCACCTTTGTGTGATTCATTTTTGTGTGACTTAAGTATTTAAGGTTTTTGTGTCTTTAATTAAGAAGACAAATCTGAATCCTAGCTATACGAATATATAACGCTCTTGTCCTGTGCTCAGATTTTCATTTTAAAATGGATTAAGAGTAACCAGTTCATCAGACAATTATCAAAAAACTTTACATATAAAAGTATAAATGCAATTATAAAGCAAATTTTAAGATGGCATAGATATTGCTTCTTCTTTAGTGGTGAATATTAACGTTCATTGAATTGTATTTTGACATTAATATTCTTTGCCCCCAAAGTGAAGGTAACTGTGGAAAGGGGATATTTAAAAAAAAATACACAGACTTTTTGTTTGAGAATTTTATCTAACAAAGGAAAGGTATCTCGACCAATTTTTAAATACCTAAAATAATGGATGTAGAAAAAAGTTCACTCATATGGCAGAATATTTAACATGTTGCTGTGGTTTGAAGAAAAGAAGACGAGGATAATTAAAATAGAGTTTAGAATCAATTAGCGGATTGCTTGACTTGCTTCAGGGTCACTGCCAGAAGAAACTAACTTTTAAATTAAAATTGAATGTGATAATAATTAACACTGGTAACTAAAAATGAAAACATATTTAAGAAAGTAATCAAGTAGATACCCTAAAGGCCATACCTTTATGTTATGTACGTTAGTGTATTTTACTAACTCAGTGCCATTAGAATATCCAAAAAGTCTTTTCTTTTTGGTACTTTCCATATTTAATTTCTTATTTTCCTCAATCAGTCAAAATAGTTTCTAGATACAAAGATTATTCAGTAACTCTTAGAAGAGGTACTCATATGCATGAGAAATATTATCTCAAGGAGTCTACTGTGGTGAGATAGAAATGTAAAGATGTAACATTTTAAATAATACAAACATAGAAATCTAGAAAAAAAACAATTTGCTTTAAGGTAATGTGATTGTCTTCATCACAATAAGGGGTAAAAGTAGTAATAAGTTCCAGGAGGGCTTAGACATTTGGATCAGAGTAGCCTGGGAAAACCCAGGACAAAAAAAAATGGATTGGAATTTATTTCAAAGCATAAATACGATTTTGAGCTCTTTCAAATATTTTTCATCTGTTCTAAAAATGATTACTCTTGTTTCCCTATCTACGTATTAAGAAGCTTTCAGAGTTTCCAGGAAGCAGAATGATGTCAAAGGATAAAGGATTGCTAGCCAGAGATCTCATAATTCAGACTTTCTTGATACACCTGCTGACCAGCTGTCAAAAATTCTGTCATGTCAGTCTTTACATTGTTCTTCCTTACCCTCTCAAAAGATTTCCTCAGGAATCTGGACTGCTCTTCGTTCTCGAGAGGGAGGGGGAATGGAGTGGGGGGGAGGGGGAGAGGGGTAGGGGAGTGGGAGGAGGGGTCGATTTGTGCTAGGAGGGGGAGGGAAATGGGAAACGGGGAGGAGGCAGAATTTTTTTTTGCAACAACTAAAAAAAAATAAAATAAACAAAAAAAGAAAGAAGCCAAAAAATAAATAAATAAAATATACAGTAGCACCAAAAAAAAAAAAAAAAAGATTTCCTCAGGATATCTATGAAGTACAGATCTATTTCTCATTTAACACAAGAAAATATGAAGAAATACTTGAAATAAACACATGTCTTATTCACCATGATTGGAAAATGGGAAGCTTCCTTAGCCCACAGGAATGTTGGCTCACAAGGAAAGAGGAGAGTATAAAGTATGTAAAATGGACTACATATGCTCATTTCTTGTTTTCCTCATTGCTGACAATATACAGCTTGCCACTACTCTTGCATGTACTAGTCATTCATATTGAATTGGCTGAGCCAGATGCAAATCACTTCCTTCTTCTCTTTCCTGGGGTCCAGATGCTGTTTTCAATACAGAAAATATGTGGTGGGCTACTTACAATTTGACATCTGCATTCGGATATAGGCAACAAATTTTAAAAACTTTGCATGTGGCTTATCAATTATTTTTTATACTGCAAACTCTTGGAGGTCAAAATATTTCTGCTTAGCCAGTGTGTCCATGAATTAGTATCAATTTAGATGAAGGACAAATTAAAATCTAATCTAACACTGGACTAAACCCTGGCAAATGTACACGATCTGTTTCTGTAAATCTGGTACTCAGCATGTGACAATGAAAGCAGCTCGTGGAAACTGTGTTTTCTATGCTAAATTAAAGTTCTTGAAAACAGTGAGAATTGAAACAATTTAAATTCCATTAGAAATCCAGGGTGGGGCACATAGCCTTTGAAATACTTCCAAACCCTATATTATCAATCCATTTCATGAGCAGACATGGGTATGAGTTCAAATTTCCTACAAAATATAAATGAAAATTTGAATGTACATGAGCAACACCTTTGTTTCAATAGAAAAATTAGTCATATGTCAAGAAAGCTGATTAATGATTCTGTCCCTATATTCTAGCAAAGTCAACATTGTACAAAAAGTAGCATTTAATTAAATATTTTAATTTTCATGAAAATTTTCAGAAATTAACTGACAACAGAGAATAATATACTAAATTCACAACCATATGGAGAAATATTGCAAAATGTTGTTTAATTAAAAATTGATATTGTCATTATCTTGTCATTTAAATCTATAAAAATAATCTATAAATTGAGTGTGTATGCACTTTCTGGTAAGCAATGAAGAATTAATTGCTAGTATAAGGAATTTTAACAAAAGTAAAATATCAGTTTTTATTTTTATCCATACATTTAAAGGGTTATTCTTAATTTAGTAGTAAATAAAGGGTTTTGTAGCTTAATAGGATGGTACTTTTCTTTAAGTTGACAAAATATGAATTCAAATAATGCTACTTTTATTGTGAAATAAACACAAATCTGCAAGCAACATTATGTTGTTACAAAACAATATCAAACTTGTTTAAAGTGCATTCTTTTAAATTGATTTAACTGGTATATAAAATAATTTTAAATCCAGATCTATATTGTATCACATAATTTTTGAGCAGGAACTCAAAATATACCATCACCATTCTATTAATGCTTTCTCTGTTAAGATAAATGAATAAGAATAGCTTATTGCGAGTGTATTATCAACTAAGATACAAAGGGATTCCTGGCTTTGTGGCTCATAATTAAAAACATCCCTTCTCATTTGTAACTCCTAAACACAAATGAATTTGCCTACATTTTAATGTTGTTCAATAAGACTCTGTTTTTTAAAAAATAATGGTAAATAATACTGAGATCAGTCTTGTGTGTCCTATTAAAATTGGTCCTCAATCTAAAAAGAAAAAAATGGAAAAATGTTAATAATATACATTATAATTCATACTATAAAAAATAATGTGTATATGCTATCTGAATGAACAGCTTAATAGGTAAGAAAATGGAAAATGAGAAGTATATTTTCAGTATTGTTAGAAACAGTGTGTAATGAATGGATGATTCAAAGAGATATCATCATTGCTAAATGGCACTATTCTTAACTGATTAATTCTTAATTCAAGTATCATTAATATATAATAAAAATTAGTAACAACTCTATTATGAGAAATAAATGCTTTTGTGGCTTCAATGGATCCTAAAAGATGATTGACAATCACAGAAGATAAATAGAATATTTGTGTTTCTTCTTTTTAAAAATATTTTAATTGAAATTGAATCATATTATTTCTCTCCCTTATTTCCTCCCTCCTGCCCTCCTAGCTATCCTCTTTTGATCCCATCCCATGTTCCCCCATTCTTAATTTCTTTGCTTTTTTTCTCCTATTACTGCTCTTACATATGCATGTATGTATGTACAATTATATATATAGACAACCTGTGAAACTTTTTGATGTTTGTGTGTATATGATTTTAATAACAGAGTTTATTTCTAAATCTCATTCTACCAACTGTCATTAGTGACCTGAAGTGCTTTGTCTAGGGATAGGACCCTTCAAAATTTTCCCCTTTTCACAACAACATGTCCACTGATATTGACATTTTTCTTGTCTTGTTTCTGCAGCCGTTTCTAGAATTCACTCAACAGGACAGAAATCATGCCTGGTACTGGAAACCCATCCAACTTCTCCTGGCTATTGAGGCCATGGCTCATAGAAAAAGAATCTACAGCCTCTGTTTGCTAGACCAGCATAAGTAATTACTACATTCTAAATCTTATCCTTATTACTTACAAGTAAGTGTAACTACCACTCCTCATACAAGATGTGTTTCTTTATAGCAAATGGAGACAATTACAGAAAACCACAACCAAACACAATATAGATAACAATAGATCATAGAAATCTGTACCTAAATGGATGCATCTGCATTTCAGCTCTTCAATCTATGATTCAGGGAACTTTATGAAAGAGAGGATGGAAAGATTGTAATAACCACAATACCAGGAAGCCTGCTGTGAAGCAGATTTTTTTTAAGAATGGATACATAAATAAAATGAAAAATAAAAAAATTACACCCCACAAACCTAAAAGATACTATATCAACCAAATGTTAAAGATTAACTAGACCTATAACTAGACATAACAATAACAGATGCACAAACTGAATTCCATCACTAGGAGCCATTACACAAAATGAAAAAGACTAGCATCTCTTCCTTAAATTTGTTGAGGCCATGAAAGAAAAGAAATACTGGGAGATCAACCAAGACAGAAGGAAAGTAAAGAGTCATGATGATTTATAATATAAGATTTGATACTAGAATCCATACAAAAATTGAAGCGGCAGTTAGAAAACTTGAATAAGTTCTGCAGATTAGTCTATAAATGTTCACATCTTGATTTATTGTACTAATGTTATCATAGATGATGTTAGATTTTAGTCCAATTTCTGTGTCTTAGATTATTTCAAAATTAAAAGTAACAAAAACAGCAAAACATGTGTGCTCTTAAATACATTTTGAAATAATTGGGACTACTAAATAAAGTAGCTTTCCAGAGGCTTGAGAACTCATGTCAACTTTAAAACATCATTCTTCTAATATTTATAACTTATAAATAACTTATATTATATTAACTTATAACATATATTGTTCTAATATTTGCTAATATTCAAGCTAACTCCATCACTCCTACCTTCTTGCCATTTAAATCCCTTTCGCCAAGGGAAAACATAAAACTCACATTGCCAACTTTAGCTAAAATTTGCTTTCCTGTGCTTAGTAGTTGAGAAATACGTCAAATTATATGCCAGCACTTAGAGATCTACTTTATAAGAGTCATCACTGCAGAAACATTTTGCTTTCAAACAAAAATTCAACTTTGTCTTTCTCCAATTTCCAATTCAAAAGCAGGTAAAATACATGTTAAAGTCAACAGAATAAGACTAATAATCAAAGGGGAAAGATCTTTCTATTTCTCCAATAAAGAATGAAAAATCAGGACTCAAGTTTTAAGTGATTGTAGTTATTTTGAAATTAAAATTTCATATATGCATACTGCATTTTCTCCTCTTTCTACTCCCTCTCACTCCTCAGCCCTTCTTGTGCCCCTCTCCTTGGGAAATTCCTGACTTATTTAAAAACATTATTGCTACATATATGTAAATTAATATCTATATAAATATAATCTACTTATTTTAGTTACTATTGCTTTTACACATATGTTTTAGAGTTAATCAGTTTTAAACAGTCAATTATAGGAAACTCTATGGCTATCTATAGAATTATAACAAAGGAACAGAAATGATAATCATTTATTCATCAGATATAGTGTTCAAGTTAATACAATTTATATTTGACCTATGTTTTTAATTTGATGTTGAGAATCATATGAGGCAAATGATATTATTGTTTATATTTTACAGGGAAAGTAATCAAGAGATGTAGTGATTATAAATCATTGATCCAGCAGTCACATCTAATAAATTCTGCTGGAATATGCACCAAATTCTTATTATTTATTGTTCCTGAATTTCAACAATCCCAAACTTACTAATCTGATTCTAAATAGATGAATAATCACCAAAAAGATTACTATTTATTGTGTTTTAATATTCTATTACATAAAGTATTATAATACTTAAAACCTTCAATCATCAGTAAGAACCAATATTTAGATCTTCTTCTTAACTTTGTATCAAGCCATAGTATCTTCTAGGGTCTACAATCAGAGTGTAAATACTTTGGATAGTGCAATATGTCATTAAATAACACAGTAGAACTACTTATAGAAAAATCTCATGCCACTAGATTAACGTAGTGAGTTATTTATTCTGTGATCTTTCTTTCATTTGCGTGAAAATTAGACTTTCAAGCTGGTTAGTATTGGGCTACCCATAGTCATTCAGCTATAACTACATGCAAAAAAGACATTCAAGGAAAGCAAGCCTGGTAAATGTTACTGGAAATACTCGTTTATTCTTTTATGGCTAGAAGAATTGCAAACATTCTTAGAAAGTCATCTGTTTTAAGAAAAAAAAAGTCATGAAAAAAATAAAGGGAAAAAAAAAGCAGACACATTTTGGTAGATAAAAACCAGAAATTTCGCTGGCGGGAGGGAGTTCCTTTACTGTTTTTGCACTTTGGCAGCTGTCAACATCTCAAAATATCATCTCACCCAAACTGTTGAAAGAAAAGAACCCTTTGATTTCCCCCTTGAGACACTAGGACTGCAAATGGAATCTTTGTAGTTCCAGATCTATCTCAGACAATACGCCCTCTTTATTTTCTAGTTGGCAGAAACATGTAATTCCTAAATGGTTAATTAAATAGTTTTTATCATTTTAACTTGATTTTAAAAGGAAAAACGGAGTAAAGTAAATCTGTGCCATGTTTTTTCTTTTATTACCAATCTTGAGACTAAACAACACATTTCTTGCATCATTAATAATGTAAATTAGTTTTTGTTTGTGTCTCACATAAGGCTATAATTAGAAGTAAATATTTAATGCCCAGATCAGAAAAGCAAATCTAATACCCATAAATTGTGTTCTCTAGGTACAGAAAGTTAATGTGAAAAAGATTGTATGTACAGAAATTTTTATTTATTTAACCTTTCTTTACTACCAGTGGAATACTTTGTAATTATTTATTAAGCAGCAGTGTTTTCATATTCTTTCTCCTTCAATCTTTAGGGGCACAAACAGCATTAAATATCATATGTTTAATGTTATAAAATGTATTTAGATATTTATGTAAAAATTACATCTGTTTTTTTAGTTTAGTATTATATTAATACCCAAAAGGCAAATCATTATTCAAATTGCAATTCAGAAATTTATGCATTGACAATAATTTTTCATATTTAGTTTAAAATACTTATTTATCTGCTAAATTTTCAAAATCTTATTTTTTTAACATTATCAGATATCCTTGTGTTGCATTTTTTATTGTTTTTTTTCTTTTTTCTTTTTTTTATTGAAAAAAAATTTCCGCCTCCTCCCGGCCTCCCATTTCCCTCTCCATACTCCCACTCCTCTCACCCTCCCACCACTCCTCTTCCCCTCCCTCTCCAGTCTGAAGAGCAGTCAGGGTTCCCTGACCTGTGGAAAGTCCAAAGTCCTCCCCGCTCCATCCTGGTCTAGGAAGGTGAACATCCAAACTGGCTAGGCTCCCACAAAGCCAGAAC
>NW_004949111.1:5439912-5470853 GCF_000317375.1 Microtus ochrogaster
GTACAATTCTTCTTATTTCGGGATCCCTGGATTCTAGTGATGTCATGTTGCCTTTCAGGTTGTTGGAGGAATTTTTGCATTGGCACCTCCCCATCTCTTCCTTCAAATGGAGCCAGGAGAGGCCTGGTATCTTGGTCCAGTCCTTGCTGTGACTGACTCTCTGGGTGTATCTCTTCAGTGTAGAAGCAGGAACTGTCCAGTCCAGATGGAACTCCTCAGCAGCAAAACATGGGTGCCTGGTAGTCCATTGACCCGCGGACAAAAGAGGGAATTTGGGCGGTGACGAGTAGAACATAGGACACCCTGCCGACAAGCTTTAGGTGCGCGTGCTCCCTTTTGGGGTTCCTTGTGGCCTGCCAGCTAGGCAGGCACTCACCTCTCTGGGTCGGTAGCCTTAGTGTAGGAGCAGAAAATTAACTGTTCCTGAGCAAAGGACCTCGCAGAAAACACATGCTTGGGGGGCGGTGTTGTGTGTAAGAAAGACAGCCCTGCAGAGGGAGCTGGGGGAGAGGGGTTTGTGCTCTCTTCCGGGACAATCCGCCCCTGGATAGCACACACTCACCTGTCCAGATGGATCTCCTCAGCACCTAAACAGGGCCGCCTGGTAGCCCAATGATCCGGGAACAAAAGGTGGTTTTTTACATATTGCCTACCATTGCAAGAAACGTGGTTTCTTCAAAATGTGTGTGCCACACTTCTTTTGGGAGGGGTTGTCTTCTTCTTTTATGAAACCGCTCCTTGAATTAAATTTGTAATTTAGAAACATTTAATTTTGTTACTCCTGTCTAGGACTTTTAAGTAACATCTAAAACATAATTGCTTTATAATGGTCAAATAAAATTTCCTGACCCAAAAATACTTATATCAAATTATTATATTTTCAAATATAATAAAATTTATACATATATACTTATTTATTAAGGGGTGCAATGGGGGAATGGACTCATGGGTACAACACAATGTGTAACCAGTTTCAGAGCCCTTCTCTTTTGCCAAAGGGAGCTATGAACTGTCCAGATGCTGCTTCATACCACCTGACCTGGTCTTCACCATCCAAGTGAGACTGCGACTTTCCTCTCTCTTCTAATATGTGGTCACATCTGCAGACAAAATGCCATACCTTAGCATTGGTACCCCAAGGCTACTGGCAAAATGAGTTCCTACAACACTTGTGGATCAAGACTTTTAAATTTCAACATTTCTGTTTAATTATAAATATTAAATACATGAAAAATGAAATACTTTGGAATCTGAATCAGTACAAAAGTGATCAAAAGAATTCTTATTCTGTCTCAAATCTTTTATTTATATTCACCAACATGTACCATATTTCTTTATGTGGATCACAAATTGTTAATATAATAAATCATTTCATATAAGTACATTAGTTGCTAGTTCTGGTTTAATTTACCCCTTAGGACCTTTTGCCAGTGCATTTTAATCATTCCCTTTGTCCAAAAGGGTAAGTAACAGTGAAAATTTTTGTTATAGGAATTTCAGATAGCAGGCTAATAGGAAAAAATCTTTTATTTTATGCTATTATTGGTTAATAGAAGTATAGGGGAGGGGTGGGTAGGTGGGGTGAGCGCATCTGTGTTCACAGGTGCATGTGTGAGCATATATGTGTGAAACTGGGGATGGTGCCAGGAATCATCCTTTATCTCTCTTCTACACTATTCATTGAGTCAGGGTCTCTCAGTCAAACCCATATCTTGTTGATATGCCTACTCTAGCTAGCTGCCTTACTTTAGGGTTCACCAGTGCTCACCTTCCAAAGCTAGAAGATTTTTCATACCCTCTTGGCATTTTACATAGTGTTGAGGAGACTTACAAGAAGCAGTAAGCCATCTTCCCATCACCAAGATCATCACCCTATTATGTAGAGGCCCCATATTCTGCTTACATATAGAGTCAGCCAGAGAAATATCAAAAGGTATTTGTTATGCTTATCATCTCATTTGATGCTCCTACTAATCTTCTAAAGAAAAGAGACAGAATTATAGCTAACAAGTGGAGAATACAAAACTGAAACCCAAAACTCTGACTCCTTGTAATGTTCTCCATACTATAAGAGTGGTTTTAAACACCTGTTTGTTCATTGTTCAAATAAAACGTTTTAAGTAACTCCATGATAAATAAAAGGGATAAACATATATATTTGTTTAAAATGGATTTGAGGGTACAGAGACATAATTTACCACTTCTATCTGTTCCTTTTCCCAGCTTTAAAGATCTTCCTCAAAGCATCGTACCATCTACAACAGCTGCACAGTACCCTGCAACTGTATAGTGCACCATTTCCAAATATTGACCAAGCTACTTAATAATCAATTGCATGGTCTCATTCAACCTATTTAATTCATTAACAGTCATTTTCTCCATTTCATAATAACTTTAATACTGTTTATAGATTATGATAATTATAAATGTTAAAGAATTAACGTAAAATGTATCATTATTGACCAGTTAATGGGTAAATAAATAGTTGGAAATTTCCAAAGTTGCTTTCTTCGTGTGTTGTCAGTAAAATATATTACTAAAGTTTACAATTCTCATTAACTTGTGTAATTCTATGTGTGAAGAATAAAAAAATAAATCAGGCTTTTGTGAGAAATCTTTTTAAAAAGTATGAAAGATTTTTATTTAAATGGGAATATTTTGTACAAATTCAGAAAATTTTTAAGGTTTATTTTAAAATATAAATTTAAACATGTTAAAACTAAATAGTAAATAGAAAAGAAAGATATAAGAAAACTACAGAAATAGAATATGTTTTGGTAAGCTAGGCTAAAGAGGAAAGTGCCATTTTATAAATAAATAAGATAGTTCTCCTTAAGGAAAAGGACTCAACTATGTTAAGTGGGAAAAAGTCAAGATAGGACCCACAGTAAGATTACAAAATTCAAAATTGAGTGAATCACAGACTTTTGGAGGAAAATCCTAGAAAAGTTTATATGAATTAATTAATGATTTAAAGAATTTTGTCAGGCTGACATTAATTGTACTAATTCAACAAATGAAAATTCATACATTTACAATAGCAAAGTCTTCTTAAGTTTTTATCTGATCCCACTAATTATCAGAAAGTCCAGACTTGTGTTCTTTGTAAATAAATGTTTGTACTTGTTTTCTGAAAACCTTTTATTTATTTATTTGTTTATTTTTTGGTTTTTCTCTGTGGTTTTGGAGCCTGTCCTGGAACTAGCTCTTGTAGTTCAGGCTGGTCTCGAACTCACAGAGATCCTCCAGCCTCTGCCTCCCAAGTGCTGGGATTAAAGGCGTGTGCCACCACCGCCTGGCTCTGAAAAGCTTTTAAACTTTTGATTAGTTAAGGCACAAAATGTATTTTTTAAATAAAGAACTGAAACTTCGTAGAGTTAAAATTTTTGTTTGTTTTCTATTCTGCTTGTTTTGAAGCCTTCTGAACAGAACTTTATGCCTTAAACAAAAAGAAGAGTTGGATAACAACACTGTTCAAATAAATGACTATTTTAGATGATTAAATTGTTTGCTATCTTGTCTGTCTATACACAGACATACATGCCTGAATAATGTCTAAATTTTATGGGAAAGTTTAAAGAATTAAAGGTAGATATAGCTACAAACAAAGTAAAAATAAATGCTTTTATCTAGTTGACATTGTATGTGGCCCTTAAACATATTAAGCAGTCAATACAGTTTTTGACATTTCAGAATTGATTCAATTGAAATGTGAGTATTTTACTATTTTGAAAGTTTTACATTTTTTTATTATTATCATTACTCTATGTAAATCTGCTAATGGAACAGTCAAACAACTGCAATTATCCTTGTGAACTGCGTGAGGGGAATCTAAATTTTATTTCAAAATTAAAATCTAACTTAATTTATAAATGCCAAAGACATAAATGAAAACTTTTTTTGTCTTTCCACATTATCATAATTTATTGAATAACAAAAAGTTCAAAAGTTTTAGTGTTTTGGGTGACAGCTGATGGGGGAGAGTCTTCTGTTTTGTGTTAATTTTATTGGTTAAATAAAGAGACTGCCCTGGCCCTTTAATAGGACAGAAAATTAGGTAGGCGGAGTAAACAGAACAGAATGCTCGGAGAAAGAAGCTGAGTTAGTGAGTCGCCATGATTCTCCCACTCCAGGCAGATGCAGGTTAAGATCTTTCCTGGTAAGCCAGCTCATGGGCTACACAGATTATTAGAAATGGGTTAGGTCAATATGTAAGAGCTAGCCAATAAGAGGCTGGAACTAATGGGCCAGGCAGTGTTTAAAAGAATACAGTTTCCATGTAATTATTTTGGGGCATAAGCTAGCCATGCGGGCGGTGATGTGCTGGGACGCAGCCCGAAGCTCCCTATCACAACAGACAGCAATATTTCATATAATCCATATATGTTGGCAGCCAAAGACAGTAAAGTTCTTTTATTACAGTCCTAAGTAACTAATATTAACTGTCATGTGTCACAGACTATTTATATGCATACATACTTACATACAGATATATGTGTAAACATATATACACACACACACACACACACACACACACACACACACATGTGTAGTGATGAGGTGAGCAGGCCTGCTTTTTGTCCTGCCCAGCTCCCGCATGGTTAACTTAGCCCCGGAAATAATAACATAGAAACTGTATTCATTTAAACACTGCCTGGCCCATTAGTTCTAACATCTTTTTGTACTGCCCAGCTCAGGCATGGCTAGCTTAGCACCGGAAATAATAACAGAGAAACTGTATTCATTTAAATACTGCCTGGCCCATTAGTTCTAACCTCTTATTGGCTAGCTCTTACATATTGATTTAACCCATTTCTAAATCTGTATTGCCACTTGATTGTGGCTTACTTGGATGAGTCTAACTGGTGTCTGTTCTGAGAGGAGAACCATGGCGTCTGCAACACTGGCTTCTACCCAGCATCCTGTTCTGTCTACTCTGCCTACCTAATTTTCTGCCCTATCAAAAGGCCAAGGCAGTTTCTTTATTTAACCAATGAAATCAACACAAAACAAAAGACCCTCCTACATCGTGTGTGTGTGTGTGTGTGTGTGTGTGTGTGTGTCTGTGACTAGCAGAATAAATATAAGTTATAGAGGCTGAAAGAGCTTCAAGTTGTTTCAAAAACCTGTGTTAATATGATTGTGAACCCAGCAAGTGCTAGGAAAAAGCTGAAGGTAGAATTGAAGAGGAAACTTCAGAATTCAGCTGTGAGGTAAAAGGGAACAATGGTCTGGAGCAGAAAATGGGAGGTCTGGTTAATGTTCTGATAGCAGGCAGGTGGACAGACATGTGGGACAGACAGGTGAGTAGACTGGGGACCCAACTGAGCTAGAGTCCCAGGAACAGTGCTGTCATTTTTGATACCTGATGGAAAAAATAAACTCATCAGGCATAAGCTTTTGTGGAGCTTTACACAAACACCTCACCATAATAGCTGTCTGTCACTGTATGGGGTTCAGATGGGAAAGTTTCACAGTTTCCTTAGTCTAGTATGTCATATAAGTTCTTGGACATGGCTCCCTTCTATGATTTTAATATACCCATATGTCCCTGAGGTCTTAATTAAGTCTCATAAACCCACAGGGCAGCTCCTTTTATGCTCCTAGAAATAACAAATTTTGCAGTCTGGCCTAGGTGTGTGCTTACCTAAGAAATGGTGCATTTAGGAGGGCATCCTTCCCTCCTAAAGTGGGGTTAAAAGCTCCTTGTGAAATGGAGTTGCCTAAAACAAAGCACATCCTGTAAAAGAAACATTATTTCTTATATAGCAGACATTTCTTGGGACGACACAACAAGAATCTACTTGCAACCTAAAGGGAGCTCCCATGACAGATGAAAGTAAGTATTGCACCAAGGGTACCTTAGTTCAATCAATGATTTTTTTCTTTTGTACTGGAGTAGCTAAAATGAGTATTGGTGAGCTGTTGCTTACAAGAAGCATGGCTATCTCAATAAAAAGCAGCTCCATCACCAAAAGACCTATTCAAAAATGGGTAATGACTTCAGAAAATCCTGAAACCTTCACATAATCTATATTCAAATCGATATTAAATACTGGAGTTGCTATTCAATCAGAACATATTATCTATCTATCATCTATCTATCTATCTATCTATCTATCTATCTATCTATCTATCTATCTATCTATCTATCTTCATCATCATCATCATCATTTATCTATACTTTATCATTTTTGCTAACAATTCTTCTGTCCCAACAACTACTTACTCTTTTTTTCCTTCCCTTTGCTTCCCTTCCTTTTCTCCTTCCCTTATTTTCCCCTTCCTCTTCTTTTTTGTTTTAACCACTAGAAAAGGGTCCTGGAGAATATTTCAAATTCCTAGTCATTTGAAATTTGTTTACCTCCTGAGGTTCACCGCCACTCCCTTTCCTTTCTGAAGAAAAGGTTTCAATTTGAAAGGAATGTTGCAATTAGAAACCTGCCAGCCTGAACTGTATTAGAAAACAGGGAGTAACAGAGTAGGTGAGAGTAGCCTGATTTTAACAGTAAGCAAAAATATGAAAGTGATATCCTAATTGTTACTTTCTGGTATATTAAGGATTTTTGAAGAAAAATGAATGTGTCAATTATTTAAGCATAATCAATGTAAAAGCATAAAAATATTTTGTCGTTTTTCCTTTTTTAATTTTATCTTATTTTTTTTTAAAAAAAAACAAACTATCTTTTATTTTACATACCAGTTCTAGCTCCCACTTCCTCCCCTCCTCCCGTCCCCGTCACCTCTTCCCCACCCCACCGCCATCCACTCCTCAGAGATGGTCACGTACATAATTTTGGGGATGATCCAAGGGCCTCCCTACTATATCTAGGCTGTGCAATGCATCCATCCAAAGAGAATGAGTTTCCAAAACGCCAGTACAAGCAGTAGGGATAAATCCTGGTGCCACTGCTATGGGCCCCTCAGTCTGCCCCAGCCATATACAACTGTCATCCACATTCAGAGGGTCTAGTTTGGTCCTATGCTGGTTCCATCCCTGTCTGGCTGGAGTTGGTGAGCTCACATTAGTTCAGGTAAACTATTTCAGTCGGTATCCTCATCATGGTCTTGACCTCTTTGCTCATAGTCTCACTCCTCCCACTCTTCCACTGGACTTCGGAAGCTTAGGCCAATTCTCCGCTTCGGGTCTCTGCCTCTGTTTCCGTCAGTTGCTGAATGAAGGTTCTATGGTGATATTAAAGATATTCATCAATCTCACTACAGGGTAAGGTCAGTTTGGGCTCCCTCTCTTCTATTGCTTAGGGTCTTAGCTGAGGTCATCCTTGTAAATTCCTTGGGATTTTAGTGTCAGGTTTTTTGCTAATCAAATAATTGATCGCTCAATCAAAATATCTCTTTCCTTGCTCTCATCTCTGTCATTCCTCCATCTCAACTATCCTTAAATAGTTCTCTTAAATTCTCCTGCCCCCTCCCTTTTTCTCCTCTTCTTTCCTTTCCACACTCCCTTCTTTACCCATCCCCATGTTCCCAACTTTGTCAGGCAATCTTGTATATTCCCACTTTCCAGGTCGATCTATCTATGTTTCTCTTAGAGTTTACCTTGTCTCTTAGCTTCTCTAAGGACTCATCCTTTGCTTTACAGCTAGTATCCACTTATGGGTGAGTACATACCATGTTCATCTATACTATGTTCATCTTTCTGGGTCTGGGTTAGCTAGCTCAGGATGTTTTATTCTAGTTCCATCCATTTGCATGCAAATTTCAAAAAGTCATTGATTTTTACTCTCAGTAGTAGTACTCCATTGTGAAAATGTACCACATTTTTTTTATCCAGTCTTCAAATGAGAGGCATCTAGGTTGTTTCCAGGTTCTGGTTATTACAAATAATGTTGCTATGAACATAGTTGAACAAATGCTTTTGTCATATGATAGGGCATCTCTTGGGTATATTCCCAAGAGTGGTATTACTGGATCTTGGGGTAGGTTGATCCCGAATTTCCTGAGAAATGGCCACACTGATTTACAAAGTGGTTGCACAAGTTTGCATTCCCACCAGCAATGGATGAGTGTACCCCTTACTCCACAGCCTCTCCAGCAAAGGCTATCATTGGTGTTTTTGATTTTAGCCATTCTGACAGGTGTAAGATGGTATGTAATTTAAATATATATATCTTTGTAAGGTTGGGTTTCCTCACTCATGATTATTTCTGACTCCATTTGTTTACCTGAAAACTTTATAGTTTCACACTTTTTTGCAGCTGAACAATATAATATTGTGTATATGCACCACACTTTCATTATCCATTCATCAGTTCATAAACAACATCTAGGTTATTTCCATTTCCTGGCTATTGTGAACAGAACAAAAACAAACAGAAGCAACAATCCCTGTAGTAGGGTATAGAATACTTAAGGAATGTACTCCAGAGAAGTACTGCTGGCTTCTATAATAGGTCTATTTAAAGATTTCTGAGGAACCTCCACACTGATGTCTATAGGGGCTATACCAGCTTAGACTTCCACTAAGAGTGATGGAGTTTTCTCTTTTCCACACACTCATGCCAGTATTTGCTGCCTCTTTATATTTTAATCTTAGCTATTCTGACTGGAATAATATGAAATCTCAAAGTAGTTTTAATATGCATTTTGTGAAGGCCAAGAAAGTTAATATTAAAAAAAAAACTTCTCAGACATTTGTATTTCTTTTTGCTCTTTTTCTAGAAGTCTCTGTTTACGTCTATGTTCCAGATTTTAACTGAGTTGTTTTCTTTCCTGGTGTTTAGATCCTTTTATTTCTTTGCATATTCTATACTTGGGTCATCCGTCAGATATAAATATGTGTATGTATACAGCCAGAAAGAATTCCTTTCTCATTCTACAAGTTGTCTCTTCACTTGAATAATGATGTCTTTTTTTTTGTTTGTTTTACAGAAGCTTTTCAGTTTCTTGACATCCATTTATCAGTTGATGGTTTTAATGCCTGAACTACTTCTGTCCTATTCATAAAGTCACTTTCTGTGTCTATGAGTTGAAGTGTTTTCCCTACTTTATACTCTAACTGATTCAGGCTAACAGGTGTTAGTTTGATGTTCTTGATTCATTTGAATTCGAGTTTTGTACATGATGAGATATAAGGAATCTAGTTTCATTCTTCTACATGTAATTATTTAATTTAACCTGCAGCATTTTTTGAAGATTTTGTCCTTTTCTCCTATGTGCATTTTGGATGTTCTTATAAAAAAAATGAGGCTGTCATAGTTGTGTAGGCTTATATTTGGGTCTCTAGTTCTATTCCATTAGTCAAATGTGCCTGTTTTTTATGCCAGTATCACAGTGCTGTTATTACTATAGCTCTATAATATAACTTAAGATAATTGAGATAATGATACTTCCAGCAGGGTTTTGATTGTTAATAATAGCCTTTGGCAGCTGAGCCGTATCCCCAGCCCTGCCAGCAGTGTTTCTATTGCTCAGTATTGTTATGGCTATCTTGGATCTTTTGTACTTCCATATGAATTTTAAGAATATTCTTTCATTTTGTCTAAATAATTGCATTGGACATTTTATGAGGATCACATCGAAGTTATAGATTACTTTTGACAGTATGGCTATTTCACCAATAATATACTTATCAATCTGTGAACATTAGAGGTCTTTCTATCTTTTAGAATCTTCTTTATCTTCTTTTTTAGTATCCCTTTATTGTTGCTAGTGATGAGCTTTTTGCTTGTTTGCTTGAGATAGGGTCGCTCTATGTAGCTGTATGTTCTTCTGGAACTCATTATGTAGATTAGGCTGGTGTCAAACTCACAAAGGTCCACCTGCCTCTGTAGCCAAAATGCTGGGATTAAAGTCATGCAACACTATGCCTGACTTTCTCCAATAACCTAAAGATTTCATTGTCCAAATATTCCATTTCCTTTGTATATTTGTTCCAAGATATTTTTAAAGGCTACAGTGAATGGGATTGCTTGCATGATTGATTTTTTGCTACATTTGTCATTGGTATATGGGGCATTTTATAGATCAGGAATTTTTAAAGATTGTTTCTATTTCCCTGGTTGTTATGGGTCTCTAAACTACTTCATTTTGATTTAAACTTGGTAGATCATATATATCCAAACATTTATCCATTTCTTTGTTTTTTTCAATTCAGTGAAGTATGAAATTCTTAAATGTCTTTATTAATCATGAGAATTCTGTAAAATTCTCAGAACTTCCTTAGTGTCTGTTTTAAAATCTCCCTTCTCATCTCTAATGTTATTAATTTGAATGTTATTTCTCTTCCTTTCTTTTCATTTTATTAAAGTTTTGTCAATTTTGTTAGTCTTTTAAAAAACAATTCTTCATTTAATTTCTGTTTTTTATTTTATTATCTCATTCCTTTTACTGTCTTGGAAAATTGTTTATCTTTGTTTTTCAAAGACCTTGAGGTATACCACTAAGTCATTAAGTTTTTAATTTGAGAGCTATTTAATCATTTTATGTTGGCAATTAACACTGTAATCTTTTTTTTTTTTGGTTTTTTCAAGACAGGGTTTCTCTGTGTTTTTGGAGCTGGAACTAGCTCTTGTAGACCAGGCTGGTCTCGAACTCACAGAGATCCCCCTGCCTCTGCCTCCCAAGTGCTGGGATTAAAGGCGTGCGCCACCACCGCCCAGCTGTATTCTTTTGAGTAGTTTTGGTTTAAACACTATTTTGTTAGGTGTAAGAATATATGTATGCTTGATTTTTAGATCATTCATTCAGAATACATCTGTGGTTCTGTTTGTTCTGCTTAGATTTTTGACAAGATAGTGTCATCCAGGAAGGGAGAATCATGCATTAAAAGAAGACTTCTATCAGGTTGACCTGTAAGCAAGTGGGGGCATCTTTTTGTTACTAATTGATGTGAAATGGCACAGGCTACTGTGGGTAGTACCAGAACTGGGCATGTGGTTCTATGTTTGTATAAGAAAACAAACTGAGCAAGCGGGGAGGAAGGACAACAAACAATTGAGAAGTTATGGGGACCTCTGAGTGCCAGTCTCAGTGTCCTCTTCAGGGCTCAGAAGAAGACTTATATCAAACTCGGAGCTTACATCTGAGGGCAAAGTGAACTCTCCACTTTGTACTTTTCTCCATTAGTTTCTTTATTCGTCTCCTGCTGTTCTCCTCTTATTCTGTAAAGTTTCCAGTTTATATACAAACACAATTCTCTGAGCTTGGACGTTTCTTTATCTTTGAAGGGCTCAAAAGTGATCTATATGATAGACTCCTTTCCTGACTGTATGTCCTGCCAAATGGATAATAATTGCAGTGGGGTAGCTTCTAATGTGTATCTCAGGGAACAAAGCAGATATTCAACTGTGGGAACCAAGGTTATTGACTGGGTGACTAAATTTCCCACTGGAGGTCCCACAGAACCTGAGTTGGGAGTGATCCATTAATCAGTACATAAGAAAGAATTGTGCCCAATAATCCATACTCTGCTGAATCTTGCACTAAGGGAGAGTACTTATGGTATCATAAGTGATCTACTGTAAGAATCAGCCGCTATACAAAAGGTGGTAGGGCCAGCACTTTGCGAATCTAGGTTTATCTCCATCAGAATGCATTAGTTCTGTTGGGTTAGTCTTCTGCTCTATCAGCTGAAATCACACTGCAAGATTTCTATGGATCACAGCAAGAATTATATTCCATGGTCTCTGTTGCAGTTCCTAACTCCAGGTTTCTACCTTGAGCTACTGCTCTGACTTCTCTTCTTTCTTGACTGTAAGCTATATAATGCAAACAAACAACCTCAACATCCCAAAACTCTTCATGTTCCAAATTAGTTTAGTCAGTATTTTATAGCAGTAATTCATAAGCCTAGATAGAACAGGATTTGGTTCCAGGATTATGGGATTTTTCTATGAGAGAGCTAAATATGCTGTTTGAGAGTATTATACAAGAGTTTAGAACATTGGTTTTGGAAAAGCCATTGAGGGCTCAAAGTTTAACTCTTCTGTGGGAGCTTAGATAAATATATATATGTATATATATACATATACATATGTATATATATAAAATACAGGTGATGGAGGCTAGACTTATGAAGTTTCAAAATGAAGGGAAGACTATTAGGGTTGTTTGTGTGATTTATGTGAATCGAAAATCTGGGTTTTACTCTGTCCTTCATCCATCTCAACTATCCCATTCTCTCAAGCTCTCCCCAATCTTCCCCTTTTCCCCTCCTCTTCTCCTGCTCCCCTTCCTTCTACCTCTGCCCCCATGTTCCCAAATTTTGTCAGGAGATCTTGTCTGCTTCCAATTTCCAGGTGGATCTATATATGTTTTTCTTTGGGTTCACTTTATTACTTAGCTTCTCTAGGATCATGAACTATCTTGATCGAGGGAGCTATTTGGGGGTTATCAAGAAACCTGACTCTAGAAAATTTCTAAGGAATCCACAAGGATGACCCAGCTAAGACCAAAAGCAATAGAGAGGGTGCCTGAATTGGCCTTGCCCTGTAGTCAGACTGATAATTATCTTAAATATCACCATAAAGCCTTTATCAAACAACAGATGGAAACAGAGACAGAGACCCACATCAGAGCACTGGACTGAGCCCCCAAGCTCCAGTTGAAGAGTGGAAGGAGGGAAGAGTATGAGCAAGAAAGTGAAGACCATGAGGGGTTCACCCACTGAGACAATGTGCTGAAGCCAATGGGAGCTCACCAACTCCAACTGGACTGGGAATGAACGAGCATGGGATCAAACTAGTCCCTTTGAATGTGACTGACAGTTGCAGACCGAGGGGCCAATGACAATGGAACTGGGATTTGTCTCTACTGCATGTACTGGCTTTTGGGGATGCTATTCTCTTTGGATGTATACCTTGCTCAACCTGAATGTAGGGGGGGGGGCTTGGACTTTCCACAGGGCAGGATGCCTTGCCTTTTCTTAAGATTGGAGGGGAAATGTGGGGAGGGTGTGTGGAGGGAGTGGGAGTAGGGGAGGAAGTGGGAATTTATAGTGGTATTTTTTAAAGTAATAAAATAATATAAAAAAGAAAACAAAAAAGACAATCTGGGTTTTAGTTAGCTGAGGTTGAAGCAATAGCTGGTACTAACAAGAGACTAGCATTACTAAAGCAAAACCTCTGCTTTACTGGGTCGATTAGTGATAGTGATCCAGGACTGAGAAATCAGCTGCCATTAATAAGAGATTGCCATCATTGACATGAATTTTCCTTGCGGTCCTCATATAGAAACTATGATTCCGTGCAGGGGTGCAGGTGGCAAGGCTGTATGTAATGTTGGTAGATGAACTTGGTAATGTGTGAGAGTCTCCTCACATAGTACTGAGTTTGAAGGTAATAAGGGGTCATGAAATGTGGCTCAGGCTAGGAACTGTGTGGCAAGATTATAGTCTGCCAGAAGAAATGGCAGTTGAGATTACTGGTAAAAGTGCAGACTCTGTTGCAATGGAGATACCAGGATACTGGAGGTGCCACTATTATGGGACAGCTGGCAAGTAGAGAAACAGATGTGGAGTAAGCCTACTGGCAGAGCTGTGTGTGCTGAGGATGGCAGATCTGGAAAAGGGCAGCTCCTAAGCTTTTTGGAGTCCAGTATATAGAGAGTGAATCCAGATAGCCTTTACTTGTCTATAAGATACGAAGTACACTGGTGGATGTTAGTTGTGCATTGATTTGATTGCTACTGTACCCTGGATCTTCCTTCTTGTATCAAGAAGTATGCAATTTTATTTTACAGGAGACCATAGTTCAAGATTTTGTACTTTTAAAGAAACTATGGGTAGGTTAAATTACTGAACATTTCAAAGACTGTGATATTTTTAAAGTTATTCTGTGCTTTTTCTTGTGACATTAACAGGAGAATTTAGGGAAAAGCAAGAGATGAAACAGAATTTAATAGTGATATATTTTGTGTAAAATTGACAAGTATTCAATTGTGGTTAGTTTTCTGCCAACTTGGGAGAAAGTAGTATAATCTAAGAAGATGGAATGGCAACTGAGAAAATGCCTCCATCAGATTGAACTGTAAATTACTCTGTGGGTTTCTTCCTCCTGAGGTGGGGAATAGCACTAGTCCAGGGTAGGTGATCTCGGTTTGTATTAGAAAACAAACTGAACAAGACGGGGAAGCAAGCAGGGTAGAATTCCTCCATGGTCTTTGCTTCAATTCTTGACTCCAGTTCTTTAACTTGAGTTCAAGTTCTGATAACATTCAACGATCGGCTCTGATTGAAACAAGTCAGTCAAATAAGCCCATTCTTTAGCAAGACTTTTTGACACTATATTCATCACAGCAAGTCAAAGCAAACTAAGGGACCAATGTTTCCTCCTTAGGTCATTAAGTCAAGTTTATCATTGGTTCTAAGGATGTTAGTGATCACCAGCAAAATACTGTAGTTTGCATCTTCTTATTGGGGAAAAACCATTAATAGCAAGAAGTATTAACTAACAGTAATTGTTAATTCCTGCCACTCTAATGTTTTAATGGTATTGTCTTAGTTTTCTTTTAATGAGATGTTCTGGAATTGCTAAGTGATCCACACAGGTCTATTCACCTTTCTCTTCATACTGAAATATTCCTTCCAGTACTACTTGAGGAACTGGCTTATGAAACCTTAAGGAGGTAGAGTCTCAGCAGAAATACTGTTTCACTGAGGATAGGCTTTAAGACTTCATAGCGTCAGTTCACTTCCAGTTTACTCTCTCTGCTTTGTTTGTGGTTTGGAGATGTGATCTTTTAGGTTTTCTGCTTTGACTGCCTGCTGTCATGCTTCCCTCCCCATTATAGAATCTAACCCTCTGGGACTAGAAACAAAATAAACTATTTTGTCCACAAGCCACTTTTGATTGTAATCTTTTGTCCCAACAACAAAAATAACAATATTTTAGGTAGTACCGAAGAGTGTGACTGAAGCTATGAAGAACTTACCATGATATTTTTTTCCAGAGAAACATGAAAGACTTGAAATTGAGACTAGAAAAGTGAATGCTACAGGTAGAGCTTACTTAATGCATTTATAAAATGCCAGTGAAAGACTGTAGTACTTAGGACAATGCTTATGGTGGAAGCCTAACTTGTTAGCTTTTAGAAAAAAACAAGTGTTCGCTTAACAACCACCTAAAAACCATGTGTGTGATAATTTGTTAAAGCATCAATATCCTTTCTTCCCAAGTCCTGAGAAGTTACATGAAGTTGAGCAAAAAAGTAACAGTAAAGTAACTAATATATGTTAAAAACCCAGTGGAAACTTGGTCTTTACCATGGTTAGAAAGCAATCTGACTTCTTTTTCAAGCAGTATTTTTTGAATATTCCTTCTGTTTGAGCTTAAGATGGCTAAAGTTGAAGCTTTCCTTCCAATTAACATTTTTGACTGCATATTCACAGCAGTTACCTCACTCTCATTTCTGTGAAGGAGCCAAAAGTCCTGTCTATTGATCTTACAGCACATTACATAAAATGCTACCATAAATGTCACAAGTAACAAAAGTGTGACTTTTTTTTATCCATCAACAATAAACACCATGATTGTCCTGTGTGATGATCTATATCTTTGTTTTGTTGACAGCAATGATTCTATAGTTCTATTTTCAATACCTGTGATATTTCTTGGTAAAGAGAGGTTCAAAACTTTCCCATCAAAGAAAATGTAGAGAAGTTCCATGGTATCAAGGATGAAAGGAGCTCTTATGCAACACCTCCAAAAAGTATGCAACCATAAGATATTGTCATTTAAACTATTGATGGGTTTATACAGCCTTATTGAATGCAAAGTGTTTTATTTATTCTTTTCCCATTTTATAATGAATGCCATTTGTTAGGACTTAAAGAATGGGTTAATTTATGTGGCATACTCATATTTGATTTTGACTGTATTATGTGAAAATAGAGGAGACTTATTTAGTTATTTTACAAACTTTTTAATAGCTAAAACCAATGAATTACAATTTGTTAAGAAAAATTTGATGTAAAATAGAAACTCTTGGTGACAGTGACATGAGTCACAAACTTTGTAATATGTCACATTTAGAAGATAATACCTTACTAAACTTATTAAGAGAATGCCCAGAATAGTTTTCATGGAGGTTGTCTTCTGGCTGCTCAGAATTCTTCGAGCTCATGCTATTTTGCTCATATTGTCAGTTTTTGAAGTCAATGTAGTCATTGTAGTCAATATAGTGAAATAGAAAACAAATTTAAAACTAACATCTGTTCAAATGACAGCTGGATAAATATTTTATTAAAACAATTAATTGTTTGGTGATGAGTATCTATTCAACATCAGAAAATCAGTGTATTGTATATATCCAAGGAATTCACTGCTTGTTTAATCGGTTTGGGTATATTGAATAAATGATAAAATAGCAATTTATGACATTTCAGAGTTTTACAATGTGCAAAATTGGTACCTTTGTTGGGTACCTATTTCCTTCTCATTAAAATAATTCCTGCAAGAGGGCATAAGAAGCCTTTTAAATCTCAGAAATTGTAGGAAAATTAAGGGGCTATGGAAGCTCAAGAAGAAACTTATAAAAATCAAAAGACATCTCTCTCAGTGAGTATATATAAGCAGTAACTCCAATACTGTATTCTTTATCATAAGTCATCACTACTTTTGAATAGGACCTTATGGTGATAGGTTTTTTTTTTTTGAGTAGCCCATACTTCCAAAAATAATCACAATAAACTCATTAGTTCACCAAAATAAATTTGATTAGAAACAATTCTTTGGTATTTTGTTCATGTACTGTGTGGTTGAATGATTTTTTTCCTGTATCTTCCCTGGAAATGTTGTGCAACAGACAGGAAATTTTGTGAATCTTTTAAAACTTTTTGCAGTAATTCACTTTTTAAATTTGTTAGATTTTTTTTAAAAAAAAATACCAATCCCCCCTCCCTGACAATGTGTAGAGTTGCCACAAGCCCCTGCCATTATACTTGCAAGCTATGATGAAATGTGCTTTAGAACTCTGAGCCAAAAACAAACATTTCTTTAATTTGTTCTTTCACAGTATTTAGCACAGTAAATGGAAAAGTAATCAATATAGCCAACTATCTTTATCTGCTAAAAAACAGAAAAAAAAAGACAAAAAAACAGAATGGAAGAAGGAACACAGCAAAACTATCTCCTGATTTTTAAAAAATTTATAAAACAAAATGTACAAAGAGTTTCAGGACCTTTTACTAGGTAACTCTTTAAAATAAGTAGAAGAAATGCATATATATATATATTTCATTCTTGTTATGGTAAATTTATCTTAAAAATAAAGATAATTACAAAAAAAAATACCAATCCAAGTTTCCACTTTCTTCCCTCCACACACCCTTCCACCCCACTCCCATCTAATCCTCAGAGAGGGTAAGGCACATTGCCTTCTTAAAGGTTCAAGGCCCTCCCTACTAAATCTAGGTTGAGTAAGGTATCCATCCAAAGAGAATAGGATCTTAAAAAGACAGAAGATGTTTATATAGAATATAATCACATTACCTAAAGAAACATATGCCAATCTAAAATATGCATCAAAATCTGGAATAGTTTTATATTCTATATAAACATTATTTTCCTTTAGTTACTTGTGATTTCAGATAAATAACTGATTATTTTGAACTTCAAGTGTTTTCCTTCTTTGCAATAAAAATGTTAAATATTAAAAAAAAAGACAGAAGATGTAGTGGGGATAAATTCTGGTGCCACTGCCAGTGTCTCCAGTCTGCACCAGCCATGCAACTTTCAAACCCATTTAGAGGAATTAGTTTGGACCTATGCTTGTTCCTCCCCAGTCCTGCTGGACTTGGTCAGCTCTCATTAGCTCAGATAGACTGTTTCAGTGGGTGAGCCCATCATGGTCTTGACCTCCTTGCTCATATTCTCATTCCTTCTACTCTTCAGCTTGACTTTGGGAGCTCAGTCCAGGCCTCTGATCTCTGCCTCTGTCGGTCTCTGCCTCTGCCTCCATGTTGCTGAATGAAAATTCTATGGTGATATTTAATATCAGTCTAACTACAGAACAAGACAAGATTGGGCCACCTTTTGTCTATTGCTCAGGGTACTAGGTGGGGTCATCTTTTCTCTAGAGACAGGTTTCTGCTAATCTTATAATGGCTGGTTCAATCAAGATATCTCTCTCCTTCCTCTCATCTCTGTCCTTCCTCCACCTCAAGTTATTCTCACCATTCCCTCAAGTTATTCTCTCCTCTTCCCCTCTCCCCTCCTCTTCTTATTCTACCCTTCCTCTCTCCCCCCACTCCCATGCTGCTAACCCTGACAGTCAATCCTGTTCGTTTCCAATTTCCAGGGGGTCTCTCTATATTTTTTTCTTTAGGTATACCCTATTACTTAGCTTCTCTAGGATCATGAACTATAGACTCAATATTCTTTTTTTTATTGCTAGTATCCACTTATGAGTGAGTACATAGCATATTCATCATTTTGGGTCTAGGTTATCTCACTCAGAACAGTGTTTTCTAATTCTATCCATTTACATGCAAAATTCAAGATGTCATGATTTTACCGCTGACTAGAACTCCAATGTGCAAAATGCCGCATTTTATTTATCCATTCTTTGGTTGCAGGGCATCTAGATTATTTCCAGGTTCTGGCTATTACAAATAATGCTGCTATAAACTTAATTGAACAAATGATTTTGTAGTATGATTGAGCAACTTTTGGGTATATGCCAAAGGTGGTATTGTTGGGTCCTGAGGTAGGTTGATTCCCAATTTTCTGAGAAACTGCCATACTGATTTCCAAATTGGTTGCACAAGGTTGCATTCCCACCAGCAATGGATAAGTGTTCCCCTTACTCCATATCCTCTCCAGCATAAGCTAACATTAGTGTTTTAGATCTTAGCCATTCTGACAGGTATAATATGGTATCTCAGAGCTGTTTTCATTTGCATTTCACTGATAGCTAAGGATGTTATACATTTCCTCAAGTATCTTTTGACCATTTGTGATTTTTCTGTTAAAAATTCTATGTTTTGTTCAGTACCCTATTTTTTAAATTGTGTTATTTAGAATTTTAATGTCTAATTTCTTGAGTTCTTTATAAATTTTGGAAATCAGTCCTTTGTCAAATGTGGGGTTGGTGAACATCTTTTCCCATTAACTAGGCTGCCTGTTTGTCTTATTGACTGTGTCCTTTGCTTTACAGAAGATTCTCAGTTTCAGGAGGTCCCATTTATTTATTTTTGCTCTTAATGCCTTGTGCTACTGGGGTTATATTTAGGAAGTGGTCTCCTGTTACCATGCATTGAAGGCTACTTCCCACTTTCTCTTCTATAATGTTGAGTGTGGTCATATTTATATTGAGATTTTAATCCATTTCGACTTGAGTTTGAGTTTGGTGCATGGTGATAGATATGGACCTATTTTCATTCTTCTACAGGTTGACCTCCAGTTATTGCCAGCACCATTTGTTGAAGATACTTTCTTTTCTCCATTGTATAATTTTAGCTTCTTTGTCAATAGTCAGGTGTTCATAGGTGTGTGAACTAATATTTGGGTCTTTGTTTCAATTCCATTGGTCAACCTCTCTGTTTTTATGCCAATATCAAGCTGTTTTCATTACTGTAGTTCTGTAATAGATCTTGATGTCGGGGATGGTGATGCCTCTGGAAGTTCTTCCATATGAAGTTGAGTATTGTTCTTTCAATGTCTATGAAAAATTGTGTTGGATTTTGATAGGGATTGCATCGAATCTATAGATTGCTTTTGGTAGGCTTGCCATTTTTATTATGCTTATCCTACTTATCTAAAAACATGGAAGATCTTTCCATTTTCTAGTTTCTTAGTCAATTTCTTTCTTCAAAGACTTAAAGTTCTCATCAAATAGGTCTTTCACTTCTTTGGTTAGTGTTACCCCAAGATATTTTATATTATTTGTGATAGGTGATGTTTCTCAGATTTCCCTCTCAGCTTCTTTATCATTTGTGTATAGGAAGGCTACTGAGTTTTTTGAGTTGAGCTTGTATCCTGCCACATCACTGAAGATATTTATCAGCTGTAGGATTTCTCTGATAGAGTTCTTGGGGTCACTTATGTACAGTATCATATCCTCTGCAAATAGGGAAAGTTTGACTTCTTCCTTTCCAATTTGAATCCACTTGATCTCCTTTTGTTGTCTTATTGCTATTGATAAATCATCAAGAATTTTGTTGAAGAGATATGGAGAGAGTGGACAGTCTTGTCTTGCTCCCAATTTTAATTGAAACACTTTGAGATTCTCTCCATTTATTTTTATATTGGCTATCAGCTTGCTGTATATTGCTTTTATTATATTTAGATATGTTCCTTGTATCCCTGATCTCTCCAAGACCTTTATTGCAAAGGGGTGTTAGATTTTGTCAAATGCTTTTTCAGCATCTAATGAAATGATTATATGTTTTTTTTTCTTTCAGTTTATTTATATGATGGATTACATTGATAGATTTTCAAATGTTGAATCAGCCCTGCATCTTAGGGATGAAGCCAACTTGATCATGATTAATGATTTTTGATGTGTTTTTGGATTCGATTTGCCAGTATTTTATTGAGTATCTTTGCATATATATTCGTCGAGAGATTGGTCTGTAATTATCTTTCTTGGTTGACTCTTTATGTGATTTTGGTATCAGGGTAACTATAGCATCATTAAAAGAGTTTGGAAATGGACCTTTTGTTTCTATTATGTGGAACACTATGAGGGGTATAGATATTAGCTCTTCTTGGAAGTTTTGGTAGAATTTTGCACTAAAACCATCTGGACCTGGGTTTTTGTTATTGTTGTTGTTGTTGGGAGGTTTTTGATGGCTGCTTCTATTTCCTTGAAGTTTCTAGGTCTTTATAAATTGCTCACCTGGTCTTGGTTTAATTTAGGTATATAGTATTTATCTAAAAAAATGTTTATTTCCAATTTTGTGGAGTACAGATTTTGTAGTGTGACCCAATGATTCTCTGAATTTCTCTAGTGTCTGTTGTTATGTACCCCTTTTAATTTCTGATTTTGTTAATTTGGATGTTCTCTCACTGCATTTTGATTAGTTTGGATAAGGATTTGTCTATCTTGTTGATTTTGTCAAAGAACTAGCTCTTTGTTTCATCGATTGTTTGGACTGTTTTCTGTGCTTCAATTTTGTTGATTTCAGCCCTCAGTTTGATTATTTCCAGTCTTCTACTCCTCCTGGGTGAGTCTGCTTCTTTCTTTTCTAGAGCTTTCAGGTGTGCTGTTAAGTCTCCAATATGAGCTTTCTCCGTTTTCTTTATGTGGGCACTTAGTGCTATGAACTTTTCTCTTAGCACTGCTTTCATGGTGTCTCATAGGTATGAATTTGTTGTGCCTTAATTTTCGCTGAATAAAAGGAAGTCTTTAATTTCTATCTTATTTCTTCCTTGACCCAGGGGTGGTTCAGTTGTTCACTGTTCAATTTGCATTGTTTGTAGCCTTTCTGAGAGTTATATTGTTACATTCTAACTTTAATAACTAGTGATAAAATAAGATGCAGGCGTTTACTCCAATAATTTTGGATTTGTGGAGGTTTGCTTTATTACTGAGTATGTGATCAATTATAGAGAAGGTTCCATGAGGTGCTGAGAAGAAGGTATATTCTTTTGTGTTTGGGTGAAATGTTCTATAGATGTCTGTTAAGTCCGTTTGATTCATTACCTCCATTAATTCTCTTATTTCTCTGTTACATTTCTGTCTGGTTGACCTGTCCATTGGCGAGAGTGGAGTATTGAAGTCTCCTACCATTAGAGTGTGGGGTTTGATGTGTGGTTGAAGTTTTAGTAATTTTTTTTTTGGTTTTTCGAGACAGGGTTTCTCTGTGGCTTTGGAGTCTGTCCTGGAACTCTCTCTGTAGACCAGGCTGGTCTCGAACTCACAGAGATCCGCCTGCCTCTGCCTCCCGAGTGCTGGGATTAAAGGCGTGCGCCACCATCGCCTGGCTGTAATGTTTCTTTTACATATGTAGGTGCCCTTGTGTTAGGGGCATAGATATTCAGGATTCAGACTGAATCTTGACGAATTATTCCTATTATGAGTATAAAGTGTCCTTCTCTATCTCTTCTGAATTAATTTATTTTGAAAATAAATTGTTAGATATTAGGATGGCTACACCTATTTGTTTCTTAGGTCCATTTGATTATCAAAACTTTTCCCAACCCTTACTGTGAGGTAGTGTCTGTCTTTGAGGTTGAGGTGTATTTCTTGTGTACAGAAGAAGGATGTATCCATTCTCTTAGCCTGTTTTTTTTTTTTAATAGGTGAATTGAGTCCATTGATATTAACCAATATTAATGGCCAGTGGTTGTTAATACTGGTTATTTTTTTGGTAATAGTGTTTGTATGTTTCCATTCATTGGGTTATGCTGGTGGGGGTTATCAGATGCTTGTTTTTTGGGGGGTTCAGTTGGACTGTGACTGAAAGAGCATGGGATAAAACTGGACTCTCTGAACATGGCAGACAATGAGGTCTGATGAGAAGCCAAGGACAAAGGCACGGGGTTTTGATCCTACTTAATGTTCTGGCTTTGTGCTAGTCTAGCCAGTTTGGATGTTCACCTTCCTAGACCTGGATGGAGGGGGGAGGACCTTGGACTTTCCACAGGGCAGGGAACCCTGACTGTTCTTTGTACTGGAGAGGGAGGGGGAGAAGAGTGAGGGGAGGAGGAGAAGGATGGGAGGAGGGGGAGGGAAATGGGAGGCTGGGAGATTGCAGAACCTTTTTTTCCTTTTCTCAATAAAAAAAAGAATATAGATGGTTACAATAAGGTATGTTTTAAAATATCTTAAAATATTAATAGCAGAAAAGATCACAGAAGAAGAGCCCAACATCTTATTACAGTAGTAATACAGAAAATAAATTGTAGCACTGAATCTATTTTCCCTACTGAATGATTTATCATTCTTAATAAATTTGATCACAGAATCTTGTTAGTGAGGGAATCTAACAATAGAACTTCTACCAATGAAATTGAACATCAAAGTTGTTTTTTTTGTAATCTACTATATTTTAGAAGTTAAAGTTCTTGGCAGAATAACTCATTTTTTACTTTCCATGCTGGTTTAAAATTTTGCTTGTAAAACATGTGAGTAGGTTGATATGTTTGTAAATTTTGTTCCTAATATGTTATATGTACAAGTTACTCCCTCCTTTGGAATAATAACCTAGATTCATATAGCATAAGTTGATCAAAAATATCTGCCAATAAGTATAGAAAAAATAAAGTGGTAGTATAGTTAAGCATATGGTAACATTAAGAATACATTCTATCTGGAGAGAAGAAATTTCATACTAAATTACAAATTTTTATAAGCTATTTTGCAAGGAAAACACATATCACCTGCTCACAATAATTGGATACAGGAAAATGACAATGAGTCAGAAATAACAAAATAGAAGACAATAAAAACATTTATAGGTCTTTCAAACATTTAATTTATGAGACAGATTAGAAAATAAACATGTTAGCTTATGCTTAATGAAATAAAACTCCATGAGGAAAATGATGTTATTAAAAATTACCTAAATATTTGAAAACATGCCAAATAAAATTGTCTGGAATGAAAACATATTTGAGAATATTTTTAAAACCATTAGAAAAATTACACATTGCTAAAGACACACTTATTAAATTTGAAGATAGACCACACTACAGTTTCTGAATGTAGTACAAAGTGTTAATGAAAGAAAATTTTCTATGTAGATAAAAATACAAAAGTTTTCTTTCTGAATGTAAGCCAAGAAAAGTAGCTATCTCAAGGTTCTCAGTCATCCTCTTCCCACTGCCTGGAATCCTTTCCCCCTAGATGTTTGCACTGATGGATAACTTCTTCTCATTGTTGATATTGCAGATTGCCCGTTCCTAGAAAGAATTTCCACGAAGGGCACTGAATATTGTAATCCTCAAACAATAATCACTTTACCCTTAGTTTCATATAATGAAGACTCTGGAGAGCTAAAACAAAAAATTGCGCCGAAAAAATATATTGTATATTTAAAAATCTATCTTTTAGTTCTGGTGACGGAGTTCCATCAATAAAATTCAGTTCTACAATATCAAAAAATAGAAAGAATAAACACTGAGACCTCTCTCTGTCACCATATGCTTTCACAGAGAATATCATGGGCATGCAAATATTTGGAAATAATTATAGTGACACAGCTTTCTTTTCCAATTTATAAGTCACTAATTTCATAGATATCAAGAGACAACCATGATAGGTGCAGCAATGGTGGTGTTAAGAGTGACTTTGGAAAACTTGATTTGATAAGATAATTCTCTTTCTTTTTCCATTGACATTACTTTAATAAAATCTACTTAGTTATGATTCACACATAAGGAAATTTGAACTTCAAGAGGTTCTTATTCACTTTATTATGTTAAAGAGTTGTGCCACTATCTTTTCAGAGGTGTAGTTTACGACCAAAGAAAAGATTCTGTACCTGTCAGTAGTAAATTTCCATTATCATTTCTTCTAAGCTCTTGGCAATAACTAATCTAATTTCTCTCCAATGGTTTTTTCTACTTAATTTTCTAACTTCGGTTTTTTGATAGCTATTTTCTTATATACTTTGTATGGAAGATATTTGGGGAGTAGTTGTGAGTTTTATTTGTGGTGCTGGGGATTAAAACTAGTGGCCAACAATATGCTAACCAATCAATGATATTTCTGTGATTTTTGTACTTTTGATGATGTCCTTTTCCTGCCGCTTGTGCCCTCTCCAAATTTCATTCAGATCTGTTTTCTATTATTTTATAGTGTATTTACTGTATATTTTCTACATTATTTACTTCTCAGGTGTATATTTATTTTAGTCTTTGATTTTCAATGAAATGTATTCAATTTTTAATATCTATCTTTTTCCTGGGATTCCAATAATTCTTGAAAGTTTTATTATTTTGATAGCAATGCATTAAATTCATTTTTCACTTCAGACAGCAAGTTAGTTATGTTTTATCTTGGTACTATAAAATACACTGGTAAATGCAACTTTATGGGTAAATAACCAATCTTACTGATTCATGGCCAGCCTCTGAAGCTCATGATGAAATTAGCCAGTCCCTATAAAGGTAAGGGATATTTATAATCCCAACTCTGCTAACTCTAGTGCAATTTCTCTCTTAGTATGGGTACACTCTACTCCTGCAGACGTCTCCTGTTCCTGGCATCTACAATCTTCTAGTGCCTCCACTGCAATTTAGGCTTCATCATCACAGCTTCATACAATGGCCTCTCAGGACATCCTTGAAGGAACTGGAGCCTAGCTATACATTTCCTGGCAATACCTCTTCTTTGTAACAACAGAACAGGACTTATTGATCCCAATAGTCTTGTATCTTCCCTTCCTGCAAAATCGATACTACATGGAAGACAGTATCAAGTTGTACTAACAACTAGAGATGATCTTGGGGAAACATTTTCCTACATAGTAGCCATCAATGAGCAACAGATTTCTTCAGTTTAGGATTTTGTCTTTTTTGTTATTTATATTATTTACGTTTTTATTTTTAATGTTGTAATTTAATTACAGCATTTCTTTCTTCCCTTTCCGCCCTCCTTACCCTCCCACATTCCCTATAACCATTCTTCTTCAAATTCACAAGCAATTTTTTCACCAAATGTTATTGTATGTATATATGCATATGTATACATACATGTATTTCTAAATATAACCTGTTCATTTTGTTATTATTATGATGATGATTGTGATGCTGATGATTCATGTAATGCTATCTCTATGTATTTTTTAGGGCTGATCTTTGGAAAACTGGACAACCAATTGGTGTTCTCTTTACCAAGAACAACTGTCCCTCCAATTCCCAGCTTTCTTCAGTTGTCTACAGTTCTTTGTACATCATTGAGGCCTTCTGGGCTTTCAGTTTGGCATGTTTATAGGCATCATATCACATTTGGGCAATAACGTCAGTGAGATTTTATGAGTATAATTTCTGATATTATTAGGAGTCACAACCTCACAGCAAACTCCCTAAGACTCCAGCTCTTACAATCATTCCACCCAATATTCTGCAATGTTCTCTTAGCCTGAGGTATGTGGCAATGTTTTGACAATTTTTCCATTGGTACTGGGCTCCACAATTCTGCATTTGGTTGGTTATGCTTTTCTGTCATTATATTCACTAATGCAAAGAGAAGTTTCCTTGATGAGAGAGGCAAGCTACACTTGCTTGTGTTTTTAAGGACAAATATTGAGATTGCAGTTAGAGAGGGTCCTGGTTTAGTAAAGTGGTGGTAATCGGTCCTGCCCCAAGATCCATCACTTCATGATCTTTAAATTCAACTAAAGAACTGTTAATATAGTTGAGGTATGTCTGTTAATACCTGGTGCCCTCAGTGGGCCCTCAGCATGCCCCAGCCATACAACTGTCAAATGTCCTTATAGTATGGTTGAGCATCCTTTGGGTATATGCCCAAAAGTGGTATTGCTGGGTCCTGAGGTAGGTTGATTCCCAATTTTCTGAGAAACTGCCATGCTGATTTCCAGAGTCATTGTACAAGTTTGCAATCCCATCAGCAATGAAGGAGTATGTTCTACTTACTCAGCATCCTCTCCAGCATTCATTATCATTGGTGATTTTGTTCTGAGCCATTGTGACTGGTATAAGATGGTATCTCAGTCATATTGATTTTCATTTTCCTGATGGCTAAGGATGTCGAACATTCTTTAAGTTACTTTTGGCCATTTGGGATTCTTCTGTTGAGAATTCTCTGTTTAGTTCTGTATACTGTTTTAAACTATATTATTTGATACTTTGAATCTAGTTTTGTGAGTTCTTCATATATTTTGGAGATTAGTTCTCTGTCCAATATGGGCTTGGTGAAGATCTTTACCAATCCAGTTGGCTGCCATTTTGTCTTATAGATTGTGTCCTTTGCCTTGGAGAAGCTTCTCAGTTACAGAAGGTCCTATTTATTTATTGTTGCTCTCAGTGTCTGTGCTACTGGTGGTATATTTAAGAATTTGTCTCTTGTGTTCATGTGCTAAAGGTTACTTCCTACTTTCTTTTCTATCAGTTTCAGTGTGGCTGGATTTATGTTGCGGTTTATGATCCATTTGGACTTGATTCCGTTCATGGGATTAGATATGGATATATTTGCATTCTTCTACATCTTGACATTAAGTTATGACAGCACCATTTGTTGAAGATACTTTCTTTTTTCCATTATAGAATTTTAGCTTCCTTGTCAAAAATCAGGTGTTAATAGGTATGTGGATTAATATCGCAGTCTTCGATTCAATTACATTCATCAACATCTGTTCTTATATCAATACCAAGTTGTTTTCATATTGTAGCTCTATAATAGAGCTTGATGTCAGGGATGGTGATGTCATGAGAAGTTCCTTTATTGTACAGGATTATTTTGGCTATTTTAGGTTTTTTGTTTTTCCATATGAAGTTGAGTATTGTTCTTCTGAGTTACATGAAGAATTGCGTTTGATTTTGATGGAGTTTGCTTTGAGTCTGTAGATTGTTTTCTGTAAAATTGCCATTTTTATTATGTATCTAAATTTAATTAAAGCAATAAATGTATCTACACTTTATAAAAGCAATATACAACAAGCCAACAGCCAATATCCAAATTCAATGGAAAGAAACTCAAAGTGATTCCACTAAAATTGGGAACAAGACAAGGCTGACCACTCTCTTCATATCTATTCAATATAGTACTCAAAGTTCTAGCTACAGCAATAAGGCAACAAAAGGAAACTAAAGGGATACAATTTGGAAAGGAAGAAATCAAACTTTCAGTATTTGCATATGATATGATAGTATACATCAGTGACCCCAAAATTTTTGCCAGGGAACTCCTACAGCTGATAAACTCCATCATTAATGTAGCAGGATACAAGCTCACCTAAAACTATCAGTAGCCCTTCTACATACCAATGATAAAACCCTGAGAAAGAAAACAGAGAATCATTGCCCTCTACAATAGATACAAATAACATAAATTATCTTGGGGTAACACTGACCTAAGAAGTGAAATACCTATATGACAAGAACATTATATCTTTGAAGAAAGAAACTAAAGAAGATATCAGAAAATGGAAACATCTCCCATGATCTTGGAGAGGGAGGATCAACATAAAAATTCTTAATCAATTACTTCTTTGATCCATTCATCAATCAGTAATAAGGTGCTTGATCTCGATGAGTTTTACGTTTACTAGTGATGTCTTTGCTGCCAGTTTCAAGTTTTATTGAATTGTGATCAGATAGGATACAGGAAGTTATTTCAATATGCATTATTTGGAGTTTGATTGGACTGTTCTCTAGATATCTGTCCAATCAATTTGATGTATGTTATCAGTTAATTCTGGTGCTTCTTTGTTTATTTTTCATCCAGGTGACCCACCTATTATAGAAAGTGGAAAATTAAAAATAACTATGTTTTATGGATTGATATTACTGTCTCTATAAATTTTATTTTTAAATCAAATTGGGTGTACCAGAGTTTGGCTCACATACATTTGGGATACTAATGTCTTCTTGGTTGAAAAAAGGAAAAAAAAACAAATTTCCGCCTCCTCCCAGCCTCCCATTTTCCTGCCCATCCTCCCACCCTTCTCCCCCCACCACTCCTCTCCCCCTCCCTCTCCAGTCCAAAGAGCAGTCAGGGTTCCCTGCCCTGTGGTAAGTCCTAGGTCCTCCCCCCTCCGTCCATATCTAGGAAGGTGAACATCCAAACTGGCTAGGCTCCCACAAAGCCAGCACATTAAGTAGGATCAAACCCCTTGCCATTATCCTTGGCTTCTCATCAGCCCTCATTGTTCACCATGTTCAGAGAGTCCGGTTTTATCCCATGCTTTTTCAGTCCCAGTCTAGCTGGCCTTGGTGAGCTCCCAATAGATCAGCTCCACTGTCTCAGTGGGTGGGTGCATCCCTCGTGGTCCCGACTTCTTTGCTCATGTTCTCCTTGGGCAACTGAGGATAGGGTACCTGAATGACCGTATCCTATAGCAATACTGATGAATATCTTACATATCACCATAGAACCTTCATCTGGGGATGGAAGGAGATAGAGACAGAGACCCACACTGGAGCACTGGACTGAGCTCCCAAGGTCCCAATGAGGAGCAGAAGGAGGGAGAACATGGACACTTTTCTTAATTATAATGAAGTTAAATTCTTTATATCTTCTGATTGCTTTTAATTTTATGTTCAACAGTTTTTATGATAATGATAGCTGCTTGTTTACTGGTTCCCTATGATTTAAGTGCTTTTGTCCATTCTTTTACTCAAAAGTGGTGCCTATCTTTAAATGAAGATATGTGTCTGGTAGAAAACTGATAAGTTTTCCTAGCAATCCATTGTCAACCTGTGTCTTTTGACTGGAGAATTGAGCCCATTGGTATTTACAGTTAATATTGAAATGCATGGGTTAATTTTAATTATTGATATTATTATTGGTTTTTGGTGGTGTTTTTATGTTCTCAGTGTATTGTAATAGTCATAGCCTTGTGTTTCTTTCCACAGTCTCTCTTTAGCTCATTCCTCTCTTCAGTCCTGCATTTTCTTTAACTTTCCTTCGTTGGTTATAAAGCTTTTGAGACTGCTTCTATCATGGAAAAATTTTCTCCTTTAGCTATAATTGATATTTTTTCTGGGTTTATTAGTTTAGGCTGGCCTTTTAGTAATTTGAATGTTTTACTCTAGACTTTTCTGATTTTTAACAT
The DNA here is from genome assembly GCF_000317375.1 of Microtus ochrogaster. Taxonomy (NCBI): domain Eukaryota; kingdom Metazoa; phylum Chordata; class Mammalia; order Rodentia; family Cricetidae; genus Microtus; species Microtus ochrogaster. The sequence goes on from NW_004949111.1 coordinate 5,469,557, forward strand.
TTCCAGTGAGAAATCATCTGTTATTCTGATGGGATTACCTTTATATATGACTTGCATTTTTTTTTACTTGCAACTTTAAATGCACTTTCTTAATCATGTTTTGATTATAATATGATAAGTGTATTTTCTGTCTATTTAGTATCTTGTGTGCTTCTTGCGCATGTATATTTGGGAAAGTTTTCTTCTATAATCTTTCTGAAGATGTGGCCTATGCTATTGACTTCTCCTTCATCTATAACTATAATCCAAAAGTTTTGTTTTTTATGGTGTCTCAAATTTTCTGCAAGTTTCTGTTCTGCGTGTTTTTTAAATATTTACTATTTCTTTCCTACTTAGTCTAGGTCCTTTATTTTCAAGTTCTAAGAGTCAATTTTCTGTTTCATTCATTCAACTTGTAAGGCTTTCCTTTGAGCTGTATATTTGAGTTATTGTATTTTTAATTACATCTTCATTTCAGATTGAATCCACTTAAATTTCTATCTCCTTATTTAATTATATACTCAAGTCCTGAATTGTCTATGTTATTTTTCTTTGGTCCTTGTTTGTGTTTTCTTGTGCATCACTCAGGCATTTTTCTCCTTAGTTTCACTGCAGTGTTTCTTTGTGTCTTCTTTAGACTATTTGAATTATTTGACGAAGGTTTTGACTGTTCCTGTAAACTCTATGTGTGTGGGTTCATCTAGGTAATTCTCACTGGCAAACATTTCTGTAAGAATTGTTGGATTTGGAGAGAAAAACTATATCAATATTTCATTTGGTTTGTAATATTTTCAATGGGTTATGGGCATGTGGACTTCTTTTGTTAGTTCTAAGTCTGATATGCACAGAACAATTTGGATCAGAAGAAGGAATGGGTGGGCATGTTGAGTTTATAAGTTAGAAATGGATTGGATGGAATAAAGTCAGGTGGACACAAGATACTGGACTAGTACACAGGATGTGCTTCCTAGTTCATGCCTTGAATTTCAGAGTATATATGGTTAAGTAGAAAGGTGGGATGTGGGATAGAGGAGGGTTTGGAGGATATTATTAGGTAGACAGGGTCCTGGTAGAAGGCAGAGATTTATTATCGTGAAGCCAGAGTGACAAGGGAAAAATAGATGCTAGATGCATTATCTAGACTAGATCTAGAGGCTTAGAGAGGTTTTGTAGACAGTGAGGGTCAGGAAGACTCATTGGCATATATTCTGCAGAAGGACATGAAAAATTTACATGCATGCAGTTGTTGGATACTGGTCAGGAAGGATCTACGACACCTATGGCAGATAGGAGATGTCCTGTTGTAACTTTCTTTCTT
>NW_004949111.1:5470953-5476625 GCF_000317375.1 Microtus ochrogaster
TCTCTCTCTCTCTCTCTCTCTCTCTCTCTCCAAAGTATCTTTGTGTAACTTTTGAGTCTGTTCTAGAACTCACTCTGTAGACCATTCTGGCCTCAGACTTACAGAAATCCACCTACTTCTGCCTCCCAAGTGCTGGGATTAAAGGTGTGCACCACCACTACCCAATGACTTTTATTTGTCTTATGTTTTTACTTTACTATCAAGGTAAGGCTTACCTAATAATATCTTACTTCTACTTCAAATTTCTTAAATAGGTAGAAGAGGATTGAATTTAACTTCCCTTTAAATGCTTCAAAAAATTAACCAGTGAATTCATCTAACTTTGGAATTTTCTTTGTTAGATTATTTTAAAGAAATATGTGTTTTATAAAAGCATTTATTTGTGTTACCTTTTATATATCTGTTTGAGCTTGTGTCTGTGCACAGTTGCATGAATACCAACTAGTGTCAGAAGAAAATAGGGGTTAGAGTCAGTTATAAGCTGTCTACTGTGGGTTCATGGAACTGAACTTGATTTCTCTGGAAAGCCAGGAAGTTACTATTAACCACTGACTTATCACTATAGCCACCTTTTCTTAGACTTTTATCTAGTCTAAATCATTAATCTATTTAGAAGAAAGTGAGGTTTCAAAGCTACAACACTGTTTCCAATATAAACAATGATTGATGGAAAATATGCATTTGGATCTCATATTTCTGCATGTCTGGTCTAGGATAGTTTTCAAAGGAGATTTTAATATACTTCATCTCAGAAGATTACTGGTATTGTGAGGAACAACAAGCACTAGGAAAATAGGAAAATAAAATATGATGGGATATGTGAGTATAAACATTGTGGCAATCCTCAAATCTCTTATCATTAATGACTTATTGCCATAATTCTACTTATATTGTAAAAACATTTGGTACTAAGCTTCCTACTAGTATAGTAATGATAAATGTAAATATACTAATGTACTTCTACTATATACAACAGTAAACTAATGTACTTCTACTATATACAACAATAAAGTTATATATATATAATTCATGTGAGTACAACTCTTTGTTCATATTTCCAAAGCCCTAGTTCCTCTAAAAAAACAAGACATTTTTGAATACTTTTATAATGTCCTGAGATTTATTTCAAGAAAGATTAAAGAAACAAAGGGAGTCACTATATAGAAAGATTAGTAGATTTAAATACTGTTTCAAAAGTTCCAGTAGGATAGACATGACAGTTTAATACAGGAAAATGTTTCCTTGTTAATATAAAGAGAACATGAATAGAAAAACTCAGTATGCTCAGACTAATTGAGGGCTCATATACATTTTTCTTATTGGTATTGTGTTTGATGGTTTATATTGTCATAATAGAGTGGCTAATATTTTTTCTTTCATACACAATAAGTACAAATTCCATTATCTGCTATGATATTTGCTAACTCTCTTAGTCTGAAATTTGTTACTGGATCAAAATAATCAAGGTTGGTAAACTTTATAAAGAAAATAATTTTATTTACTTCACTGATTTGAAAGTGAAAATCTGTGATTGAGTAGTTGTAGTGATATTTTGTTTGTGATCTAATGAATAAAACTTACCTAAAATCAGATTACAGAGCTAACCACTAGTTAGCCATAGAGGCCAGGCTGTGGTGGTATACACCTTAATGCCAGCACTTGGGAGTCAGAGGCAGACAGATCTCTGTATATTCAAGGCCACCCTGGGCTACAAGATTTATCCAGTCTAAAAGAGAGTGAGAGCCAGGTGGTGGTGGATCAAACTTTTAATCCCAATACATTGGAGGCACACACCTTTAATTTCAACACTAGGGAGATGGAGACAGGAAGGGATATGGCTGGGCAGAGAGAGGAAGGAATATAAAACAAGAGGAGACAGGAGCTCCCACATTCAGTCTGAAAACTTATAGAGACAGGATACCCCAGTCAGTCTGAGGATTTTGTAGAGATAAGAACTCATGGCTGGCTGCTCTGTTTCTCTGACCTTTCAGTTTTCACCTCGTAATATCTGACTCTGGGTTTTTATTATTAAAACCAATTAGAATTCGTACTACAGGGAGCCTTCCTGGCTCAGTGCTTTGAGAATGCCTAGTAATAGATGGCATTATAGTGAAGTATGTGTGAGTGATCATTTATATCACTAGAAAATAAATTGGAGAAATGGATAGGGCCATGGCTGTTCATTATATAACTCCCTTACTTTGATAAATATCTCATAGATCCTGTAGGATTATTTTATATCTTTCAATAACAATGCCTTTAATGATGTCAAGATATCTCACCCAGGCAACACTTTTTACTTCTTTTCCTTTTGGCTTTGTTTCATTTGGTTTTGTTTTGAGACAAGGTCTCTATATGTAGTCCTGAGTATCCTAAATCTTGCAATGTAGATCAGGCTGAACTTGAACTCACAGTGATTCACCTACCCCTGTCTCTCATGTGCTGGCATTATAGAAGTACACCACCACTTCCCACTTAGGCCCAATTTTTAAAGGTGTCCAAAACCTTGAAACATCACCATACGAGGAACAAAGTTTCTAAGATATGAACACTTGAGGAAAAATTCTGCATTCAATACACAGAATTATAGGAGGAAGATGCTTGTTTGTTTTCTGGCTGTCCAGACTCCCGAAATAATCACACAGAAACTGTATTAATTAAATCAATGCTTGACCCATTAGCTCTAGCTTCTTATTGGCTAACTCTTACATATTAATTTTACCCATTTCTATTAATCTGTGTAATGCCACGTGGCTGTGGCTTACCGGGTAAAGTACTGTCTGATTCCAGCGCGGCTATATAACTTCTCTCTGACTTAGCCCTTCTTTCTCCCAGCATTCAGTCTAGTCTTCTCCACCTACCTAAGTTCTGCCCTGCTATAGGTTCAAAGTAGTTTTCTTTATTAATCAATTGTAATCAGAGAATACAGAGGGAAATCCCACATCACCAAATTGATGGACTTTTAGAAATTATTTAACTTCCGTAAGCAACAATTAACATATTTGTTCAATGAGGTTGACACTTTGGCCTATTACAACCATGTCTACTTTGATGCAACCTAAATGAATGTATTAACTAATAAAAAGTTTTAATTTAGGAGTATAATTTTGTAAAAAGTTCAATAAGTTGAACTTTTCTCAGAGTCTTGCTTTCCATGTTTCCAGTGACCTGAAAATGTGCATTTGAAAATACATGAATAATGAATAAACACTAAATTCTAATTTGCATATAATTTTGAGTAATGTGATAAAATCTAAAAAAAAAATACAACAACCTCACAGTCTCAATTCTCACTGAAAAGTGTATGAATCCTCTCTCCAGTATAATCACACTGTGTTCACAACCACTCCACCCCATTTCAACCTGTTCCTTCCTGCACCCATACTTACCCACCTTCAAATCCACCAACAAAATTGATTTGATTTACCCTTCCCAGGGAGTTATATCATCCTCCCTAGAGCCATCCTCTTTACCTAACCTCTCTGGGCCTGTGGAGTTTAGCTGATTATCATTTAATTAAAAACTAATATCTACTTATAAGTTAATACATACCATATCTTTTTTTCTGAATCTAGGTTACTTCACTCAGGATGAATTTTTTCTAGATCTAATTGCCTGAAATGTGGAGTTGCTAAAAATCTTTTCCCATTCTATAGGCTGTCACTTCTATAGGCTGACACTGACTGTGTCTTGTGCCTTTTAGAAGCTTTTCAGTTTCATAAGATCCTAATTATTAATTGTTGATCTTAGTGCCTCTGCTACTTGTGTTCAATTCAGGAATTGTCACCTGTGCCAATTCATTTAAGATATTCTTCTATAAGGTTGATGGCTTTCTGTTGAGGTCTTTGATCCACTGGGACAAGAATTTTGTGCAGGGTGATGAATTTGTATCTATTTTCATTCTTCTTCAAGCCTAGTAATAACAGGAATAGAAGAAGGAGAAGAGTCACAGCTCAAAGGCCCAAAGAATATTTTCAACAAAGTCATAGAAGGAAATTTTCCTAATACAAAAAAAGAGATGCCTATAAAGGTACAAGAAGGATACAGAACTTCAAATAGTTTGGAGCAGAAAAGAAATCCCATCACCACATAATAATAAAAATACTAATCCTACAGAATAAAGAAAGAATATTAAAAGGTGCAAAGGAAAAAGACCAAGTAATGTATAAAGACAGACCTATTAGAATTACACCTGACTTCTTAATGGAGACAAAAGGCAGAAGGGCTTTGGTAGATGTGTTGCAGACACTGAGAGATGACAGATAATAAAAATACTAATCATACAGAATAAAGAAAGATTATTAAAAGGTACAAAGGAAAAAGACCAAGTAACATATAAAAGGAGACATACTAAAATTACACCTGACTTCTCAATGGAGAATAAAAGGCTGAAGGTTTTTGGCAGATGTGTTGCAGACTCTGAGAGACTACAGATGCCAGCCCAGGTTAATAAACCCCAAGAAAATAAGATATTAATGATAAAGTCAAATTTAAACAATGTATGTTTATAAATCCAGGCTACAGAAAGTACTGAAAGGAAAAATGTAAACCAAGAAGGTTAACTACAGACATGAAACCTTGGGAGATAAATAATTTCACACCAGCAAAATGAAAGCAATTGCCCACACACTACTAACACCACCAAATTAACAGGAGTTAATTATCATTAGTCATTAATATCTCTCAATATCAATTATCCCAACTCCCAAATAAAGAGACAAATTAACAGAATGGGAATGAAAATAGGATCCATCCTCTTGCATAAAAGAAACACACCTCAATGTCATGACTAGGCATTACCTCATGGTTAAAGTATAGAGATATTCTAAGCAAATGGACCTAAGAAGCAAGTTGGTGTAGAAATGTTAATTTCTAATAAAATAGACTTTAAAACAAAATTAATCAAAAGACATGGGGATGAATACTACATATTAAATAAAAGAAAAATCCACTAGGATGACATTTCAATTCTTAAGATCTATGTCCCAAACACAAGGATGCCCACTTTTGTAGAAGAAACACCACCACAGCTTATTTCACATACCTATCCTCACACACTGATTGTGGAAGAATTCAGTACCCCACTCTCACCAATGTACAATTTATCTAGACAAAACTAAAAGGAGAAATTCTGGAGATAATAGATGTTATAAACAAATAGACCTAACCAATATTATAGAAATTTCCACTTAAACAAAGAATAAATACCTTCTTCTCAGCATCTCACTGAACACTCTCCAAAACTGACCACAACTTGGACACAAAGCAGGTCTCAACAGATAGAGTAAAAATGAAATAACTCTCTTCAGCTTAGGAGCATTAAATAATGAAACAAGCATATAACAGCATTTGATGAGCTTCTTGTACATAGTAAGAGCTCAGTAAATGACAATTGATATTCTTATTAATGTTTCTTACTAAAATTAGACCTAAATAAAGCCTGAAGTCATAAATGATAGAATATATCAAACAAACATGATACATTACAGTTTATCCCTGACAGATATATACAATTAAATTGATTTTTAAAAATAATTTATCTAGGGGTAAGTTGATCCTGAATTTCCTGAGAAACCACCACACTGCTTTCCAAAGTGGTTGCACAAGTTTGCATTCCCACCAGCAATGGATGAGTGTACCCCTTTCTCCACAACCTCTCCAGCAAAGGCTAT
>NW_004949111.1:5477342-5478714 GCF_000317375.1 Microtus ochrogaster
AATTAAAAAAAATAATTTATCTATAGTTCATTCTAAGTTGTACATGGAACTACATCTGGCTTTTACACTTTACCTCCCATATTCAAAACAGTTACGTGAAACTAAAATTTATTCCAGGTGAGTGACTGATAATACATACAATTACACATTTGTATGAAAATTCATATGATGCATGAAATCCTAATTTAGACAATCTTGCCATAGGGCATAATTTTAGTAAAATTGAAACATAGAAATTGATTACTCTTTTCTTATAAAAGAAATGAAATTATGTAAACAATTTTATCAGAGCTCAAAGCCAGACTATTAAAACTAAGAAAATACCCAAACTAAGATAGGTTATTTTCTTTTTCATATCCCCTTTTTCTTCATTGTTATGTGTACATATATATTATAACATATGTATTTATGTATATAAATAAATTTTATTAGACTATATATATTTATTTATATATATATGTTTTCAGAGATCAACATTTTTTATTGCATAAACAATGTGTGTGCTATTTCCTGAGTAGACTTTTTCCCCAACTCTCAACATTCCTTATTGGCCTACTATTCTTTGTGTAGAGTTGAGGCATTGTGAGCTTCCCCACTTCCATGTTACAATTTTTATTGGCGTTTTCCTTCTTTGCCTCATGTAGAGGCTGCTATGTTGGTAAGACTTTATGGGTGAACTTTGTATGGATACCTCGATGGTAATGAAAAGACCTCTACTTGCACTTAAGACTTGCTCAACATGAAGGAAATCATGCCTGTTATTGGAAACTACTCAGAACTAGTGAAGCCATGGATCTTGGACAAAAACCTACACCTGCCACTTTACTAAAAGTATAATCCCTAATTGCATCCTAAAAGAAGCTATTTTCAAAATGTAAAAAAAGTTTGTATTATATTTATCTACTATTGATTACTTTCTACATAGTAAGTATGAGTCTTGATCATAAAACAATAACAATCAAATTACTAATTACTATGCTTGAAAATAAAGAATATTAACTGATATTATTTATTTCTTAATCCAGTATTCAAGAAATATTCACAATGTATACTTAAATATATATTAAAGGAAGATAAATTTCACTGAAAAAACACAGCAAACACTGCTCTCTGAAAACTATATTGGGCATGGCTCATCAGTCAATCAGCTTTGCATTGTTGTGACAAAATACTAGAGGACAACAACTTTAAAAAAGAAAAGACTGATTTGGGCTCCTAGACTCGGAGATTTCCACTCATGCTGTCATTGCTTGACTCTTTTGCTTCCTTTACTCAGGTGAAGCCAAGGTTTCAATGAGGAGCAGAAGGAGGGAGAACATGAGCAAGGAAGTCAGGACCACGAGGGGTGCACCCACCCACTGAGACAGTGGGG
>NW_004949111.1:5479860-5484339 GCF_000317375.1 Microtus ochrogaster
CACACACACACACACACACACACACATACAGACACACACATACCACACACACACACACACACACACACACACACACACGGGGGTAACAGGAAGAATCTCTAAACAAGATAGACCTTTTAGATTTATGCTCTCAATGAGATGTCTCCACCAACTAGGCTGTGCCTCCTAGGAGTCCGTGAAGCTATAAACTTATAGGTAACTGAATCCATTATTAAGATTTGTGTTCTAATGATACATTCTTTTCCAAAAGGCCCATCAACTGGCAATAAAACTTTTTAGTTCATTATCATCTATTGTACATATAATATCTAAGCCATGATTAAGTGTTGTGATCTTCAATACAAATAAAAATACCCCATGTAACTCTGAAAATTGTGAAGAAAAGGATTTATAACTTATAAAAATATACAGACAAAATGTCAAATGTTCTGAAAAATAAGAAAGCAAAGAATCATGAAAAGTTCTCATTTGAGATCACACACAAATACATGCACATATATATTTACTTTAATATGTGCATAAATAATTTGTATATTGATGAAGATGAGATATTATTATAACTAGGTGAAAAATTTACAACTCCTCTATTAAATAGGTTTTAACAATAAAAGAAGCTAAAAATCAGAACAAAATGAGGATACCACAAAACAGAATTATTTTAAAAAAAGAACCAAACACAAATTCTCCAAAGGAAATGTTCACTAACAGAAAATTTAAATTTGCATGTTGTCAAAAATTAGATGTGAACAGATAAAAGAATCATGAGATTTGAATAAAAAAATGGAAGTTAATATGTCTAGAAAGCAGAAAAAAATGAGATATGAAGATAAATGAACATAGCCCAAATACGTGTATGATATTCAAATGGCCCAGTGGAGCAGTATTATAATCCAGAAGAACAGACGATAAGGCAGGGAGCTCATATGAAGAAACGATAACCAAACTCTGGTGCACACAATTCCATAAAACCTTAACTACTAAAATTAAAGACGCCAAATTAACACCAACCTAACAATAGAAGTGACTTTAATACCTCACTTTTCTCCAAAAGACACCTTGTCTATACACTAATTGCAAAAAAACCAGCAGCATTTACCAACATCATACATCAAGTGGCCCTAACAGACATCCAGAGTATATTTCACCCTAACAACAAAAATGCATTCTACTCAGCAGCATATGGAAGCTTAACTAAAAAGAACACTATAAAACACAAAATTTATATTAACAAATTTAGAAACAATGGAAACAACCCATGCATCCTATATTATTAAAATGAAATAAAACTTAAAATTAAAATCAAACAAATATCTCATAAGTACAAACACTCACAGAGACTGAATATCTCAATGCTGAATTATGAATGGGCCACAAAAGCAATCCAAAAAGAAATAAAAAATTCTTGAAATTAAGCAATAATTAAAATAAAACATAAAAACAAAACCCTATATGACACATTAAAAGCAGTCCTGTCAGGGAAATTTATTGCTAAGTTCCTTCATTAAAAAAATAAGAAAGCACAAATAAATGACTTAATGCTTAGAATATAAAAATAATAAACCAAATCCAAGTCTAGTGGCAAAATGTCATAAAATGCAAGCCAAAGATTAATGAAATAGAAACAGCAACAACAAAATGTACAAAGAAATAATCTAAGAGCTGCTTTTTAGGGAAGACAAACAAGAGACAACCTTGTCTCAATTAAACACAGGAAGAAAGAGATTGTCTAAATTAACTAAATCAGAGATGAGCAATGAAACATTACAATAGACACCAAATAAATTCAGATCGTTATAAGAAAATACTGTAAAAGCTGTACACTATTAAGTTGACAAATCTAAAAGGAGGGTATTAAATTTTAGATTCATCCAAACCACAAAAGTTAAGACAAGGATAGATCAGCAATCTAAATATATCCATAACATATACAGAGGATAAAACAGCTATTAAAATGCCTTCTAATAAAAAAAAAACCCCTGGCCCAGATGGTTTGAAAAGAGACATCCACAAAACTTTTAAAGAAGGTCTACAGTCAATCTTTCTTAATTTGTACTAAATAAATTAATAATAGAATAAGTAGATGAAACAGAAGGATCACAACCAAACTTCTTCAGAAGGTAGTGTTATTTCTAATAATCAAATTGGTAAAGACATAAACAACATAAGAGAGAAATCAAAGACCAAAATCTCTGATAAACATAAATTCATAAATTTCCAAAAAATACTTGCAAATGGATGCATACATGCATCAAAAGATTATCTATCATAATCTTGAGTTGATAGCATTCTAGAGAAATGGTTCAACATAATATGTCAATAAGTTTAATAAATTATATAAGTTATCTTAAAGACAATTCCATATCAGTGGATGTATAAAAGGTTTGACAAAATCCAATATACATCCATTATAAAGGTCATAAAGAAAGTTGGTCTGGAGAACATATCTTAATGTATAAAAACATATGAGATACTGCAATCAATATCATCTTAAATAGAGAAAACCTCAAAATGATCTCATTGAAATAAAAAATGAGGCAAGGCTCTCCTCTAGCTCCACTTATTTTCAATATACTATTTGAAGCCCTAGCTGTAGTAATAATACAAGAGAAGCAAATGAAATTGATACTGATACAAAAAGAACACATTAAATTATCCTTATTTACAGATGATAGAATATTATTCATGAGAGATTCCACAAATCCTCCACAGAATTTCTAGACATTATCAATGGGTTTAGCAGCATAACAGAATACAAATTAAACTTCAAACATCAGGACTTCCATATGACAACAACAGAAGTACTGATAAAGAGACACCCCACACTCCCATTCACAAGTCTCAAGAATATCTTAAAATCAATCTAACTAAGAAGGTAAAAGGCCTTTTCAATAAAAATCTTACAACTCTGAGGAAAAAGATTGAGGAAGTCAGTAGAAAATAAAAGATCTCGCATGATTATGGGATGGTAAAATTTATACTGTGAAAAATTATAACCATACTAAAAATAATTTACTGATTAAATGAAGTCTTAATGACATATCTATAAAATTATTCCCATAAGTATGAGAAAACATCCAAATATTTCTGTAGAACCAGAAAAGATTCTGGGGAGCCAAAGCAATCCTGAGCCAAAAAACAGTGTTGGAAGTATTTGTTCCAGATCTCAAGATATATTACAGATCTATAATGACAAAAATGTTGTGACATTGGCACATAACATACATGTAGACCAATGAAAGAAAATAGTAAATTATAACATGAGAAAATATAAGCTTAGGGATTTGATATTTGACAAATATATACACTGGAGGAAAGACAGCATCTTCAACAAATGATGGTGAGAAAACTGAATATTCTCACATAGAAGACCTATATTATCCTACATAAAAACAACTACAAATGCATCAAAGACTTTAGAGTGAAACCTAAAACAGTGAAACAGCTAAAAGGAAATTTTGCTAGTATCTTACTTGATGATATAGGTATAAGAGAGGCTTCTTAATAGAAATTCATTTACTCAGGAATTAAGGCTCGCAATTGACAAATTGCACATCATAAAACTAGAAAGGTTATATTTGGCAAAGAAAACCATCAACCAAATTAAAAAGGAAGGCCATAGACTGAGATAGAATATTTGTCAGTTGTACATCTGAAGGAGAATTATTATCCAGAAAATATAAATAACTCAAAAATAGTCAAAAAAATAAATGATCAAAGTGAAAAATGGGCTATGGTTTTGAGAATAATTATTAAAAGAAGAAATTAAAAGGGCTATGAATTTTTTAAGAACATGTTCAACAACCTTAGTAATATAAGAAACACATATTAAAACAAATTTCAAAATTCATCTCATTCCATATATAAAGTCAAAGTTAATAAAATCATAACAAATGTTGGTGAAGTCAAAGGAAAAATGGAAATCTCATTCACTGTTGTTAAGATTGCAAACTAGTGTAGCCACTCTGGATACCAAAAAGTAGAATTCTCAAAATAATAAAAATATATCTATCATATGCCCTACATATGTCACCCCTTGGTTTACACTCAAAGGACTCAACATCTTATTCTAGACATACTTCCTCAGTCATGTCCATTGCTATTTTATTCACAATAGCTAAGAAATAGAAATGACCTAAATATTCTTCAACTTATGAATGGATAATTAAAATGTGGTTTATCGACACAATGGAATACTACTTATCAATAAGGGAAAATGATATTTTCAAATGAATGGATGGAATTAGAATATATTGTAATGAGTGAGGTAACATAGACCCATGAAGATAAACCTTGCATGGTCTCTCTTGTTTTATGTTTCTTAGATTCAATTATAAAGACTTGAATAGATAATCATACAGAAACCAGGAAAGTAAAATGGTACCAAGGTTAAAAGAAGTTCTAGAGTGGAGGTTAGAAGAATATATGTACTATGAAAGAAGAAGTGGGAAAATGGTGGTGAGGCTTCTCTGATCCTACTGC
>NW_004949111.1:5485256-5490091 GCF_000317375.1 Microtus ochrogaster
ACTATGCCACTTCTAGAGATGTTTCTTCTCTCAAGAGCCATGGACTACTTAACTGAGAACCCTCCCCAACAGTGTTGTTAGTTTTAGAAATCCAAGAGACCCCTCCAAATAATATATGCTAACCACAACAATGTTTGGACTATCAACATCCCGATATGAGCAAAACAGTGGCACTTTTTTGTTTGTTTGTTTTTCGAGACAGGGTTTCTCTGTGGCTTTGGAGAACAGTGGCACTTTTATTTTGGGATTTATAACAGATATCTAACTGTATTTAAATCCAACTCAATGGGGTTAAATTATTTTTGCTATTTTTCATGGCACTATCAATATAGTCATCCACCCAGAGCTTCAGAAGTCATAGAATTGAAAGAAGAAGCTGATATCATCACATTACTCAACCAGTGTAATTTCCTAACTGCACACTAAATACATATCCTACAAGTAAATGCTTATTCCTACAAGTAAGAGTAGATCTGACCCCTCAACCCTTCATTGAATGTATTTTTATCTAAAGCCACAACTACTGAAAATGCAGAGAACAGCTGACCATTGGATACCCAGCTCTAGTAGATGTATCTATAACACACCTTCTGCACCTAAGAAGCAATGAACATACTGAATAGAGAACAGAAAGATTTTTGAGAATCAGAGGATCATTAACTCAGTTGCACAGTTGTGTCTTCTAGATGTAACAGGGAATCTATACCAATAAAATCTCAACAACATGGCTGCCTAAAGAAGACTTGAACAATTTTAACAGCTTATATCTCATTGTAGATAGGGGAAGTTCATGGATTTTCAGTCCTACTTGAAGAGCTACAGGCAATCCATGGCTTCTGAGAAAGGGAGAATCAAGTTTGTACAGGGATGAGACTTCCGATAGTTTACCTGATCAGAAGTGGTGCCATATTTACATACATGCAAACATAGCTAAATGGACTCAGTAGGGTGTATTCACATATTTATTTTCATATGTAAATATAATAACTAGTTAAAAAAGAGAGAGTATCTTCTATTTAGAAGGAGATGAAAACACATAAGAAGGGTAGGAGATGGGGGAATATAAAATTATATTTTAATTAAAAATAATAATTTTTTAAAACATAAAACATTGAATAGAAAAGAAAAGTGGTGGAAAGCAACTCCTTAACCTTCAGAAGTTTTCACAGAGTGTCAGTTTTTATGAGAAACTATAAATAAAATCTAGAGTGAAATCTAACAAATACTTTTTTAGAGTTAAATTTGAACAGTATTGATATCTCATACACACTGAATCAATTTCAAGTCTTTGAGAAAGAATTTCATTCTCTGATAATGCTAACTTTAAATGCTACAAGAAGGATTAAATCATATGTGTATGAAAACATAAACTAAGTATATTTGTTAACACCATTTTATTTATAATTCAATTATAACTGTATCTACCTATGTATCTGTCATTTCAAAGTGCCAATAGTTTTTCCTTAGTTAAATATAACTAATCATTTTTGTTTCTTAAAAAGTTAGCCAGAAATAATATATTCATAGAAGTTGATATCTTTTTAAAATTTATTTGAACTCTTTTATTAACATTATTTACAGTCAGGATATGAAATGTATTGTGTTTTCTTATATAACATTTTATTCACATTCCATTTACAATAATGTGACTAGGCTTGTTGGGCATAATTGTAAAAGAAATAACTTCAATATACATTTTCACTTATATGTGTCTCTAGAAACATTCTTCCTTTAAAAACTGAGAACAAAGAAGTGGTTGCAGGAGGGAAGGAAATGGAGATGAGGAAAATACTGGTGACCAATTTGTATATGATTTTTAAGTGGAGGATTAATTTCTGGTATTATGTGGCATAGCAAATGCTGTGACTATTCCAAAGAAAAAGGAAAAGGAAAAAGAAATAAAAAATTAATAGAAAATCACACAGGAGAACTGTGAGTATGAACAAGTAGAAGCAAGTCAAACTGCTAGGAAATAGGAATTTGAAAAGATAAAGCAAGAAAGAAAAGTATCTCAAAGGTTCTACAAAAGAAAAATGAATGTATTTAAAACACTGAGCAAAAAGATTTTTAAAAGGTCACCAAAACTGAATTTACAAGTGGGGTGTCTACTTCATAAAATACAGAAACTAAAGTATTTTACTTTACAAATTAAACTACCTGACTACTGCAAGATTTTGTATGTGTAATAGGAACCTCTTAAGAAGGAGTTATATTTATTACTAAATGGATTCATAAACTATAAAGCTTTTATTTTTATGAAAAAAATTCTTTATATATTCTCCATAAAGAAGAGTGATTTTGTTCCAAAGAACTTTAAAAACCTTCAGTGGAATTTTTTTTTATGAAATAACCTGTTTTGAAATAAAAAAGATAAATGATCAGTGTCTGGTCATTAATTTGATCATTGCACAATGACTACTTACACTTAAATGTCACATTATACCCTTTACATATTTCTAATTATTATGTTAATTAAAATATATATAGTAATATATAAGGAAAAATAGGTTGTCATAATGTAAAGACTATATATACACAATCTCAATGTAAACATAATTAAAATAACCTAGAGAACATACACAAATAAAATGGACGGAAGTAAAAATATGACAGCTACAAAAAATAAATTAAACAAAAATGAGGGAATAGAGAAATTGAGTTTTTAAAAACCTACAATAATACAAAAGCCAGTGCAAAGGTAATTAGATTTATTCAATAAATAAATAATAGAAGAGAAAGGAAAAAGAAAATATGACCCAAATACATATTGAACATAATATGAACTACTTGCCTTAGATACTAAGGGCTACTGGGGGGTACGGAAGAGGTCATTCTACTAAAATAGAAAACAAAGCAAGTTCATGTGTATCTAGTAATATGAGATAAAATAAATCTAAATGATAAAACATCACAAGGTAAAATAAGAAATACTATTTAGCAAAAGGATTGATTCAGTAGAAAATATAACAATTATAAATACAAATGCACACAGCAAGGCTCCAGAGTATATGGGAAAAGGCATGGATATGGAGAGAGAAAAGTATTTAATAGTATTTCAATGTTTCAATACACAATACTTTTCATCCCAGTTTTATTGAAGTTTGATTGGAAAAGATGAATTTATGATTATACTTAATAATACAAAGGGATGTTTTGATAAAAGTATACCTGAATGGTAGGTTATAATTCAAATAACTGCTTCACTGTATATAGTAATTGGAGTAAGATCTATCCTTAATGCACTGCATAATTATTAATTGTAACAGTCATGCTGTACCTTATATTTTTGGGGCATGTTCATCTCATTATTGAAATTTTATGTCACCATTTGTCCACCCATATCTTCTTTTAAAAAGCATTCTACTTTTTACACTGTTTGTCTTGTTTGGATTCCACATGACATTACTGAGTATTTATACTTTATCTCTGGCTCGTTTCACATAAAATAACATTGTTCAGGAATATCCTTATTTTCACAAATGCAAGGTTTCCTTTTTGTTTAATTGGCATTAGTACTGCATTGAGTCAATGACGTTTGAAGATGTATGTTAAATGTTTATTAATCACTAGTCCACCAATGAATACTCAGGCCACTTCCATACTTTTTTTGAGGTTTGAAAACTATGAATATATATATATATATATATATATATATATATATATGTCCCTTTAAATACTGATTTAATTTTCTTTGGATATATAACCAAAGGCCAGCTGTGCACTTCAATGTTACAATTTCAGGACTAAAAATAAATAAGCAAGACAGTACACAGACACAGAATACAAAAGAAATTCTAATAAATTTGAAAAGCTTAAAATGTAAAAGTTCCTGCTTTCAACAAAATAAAATGAAAGTGGGAAACCAGACTCTCTGAATGTGGCTGACAATGGGGGCTGACTGAGAAGCCAATGATAATGCACTGGGATTTGATTCTACTGCATGTACTGGCTTTTTGGGATCCTAGTCTGTTTGGATGCACATCTTCCTAGGCCTGGATGGCGGGGGGGAGGGCCTTGGACTTCCACAGGGCAGGGTACCCTGCTCTCTCTTAGGACTCAACGGGGAGGGAAGAGTGAGTGGGGGAGCAGGGGGAAAATGGGAGGAGGGGAAGAGGTGGAAGAATATAATTATTTATAAAGCAATAAAAAATACAGAAAATAAAAAAAGGGCATTCCAGTTAGAAGAGGCAAAATATATAAAGCCTATTCATGAATGAATCTAACCATCAGGCTAGTACAGTTTAAATTACAGCGAATGAACTCTCAAAAATCAGACATCTTTGAACAATGGATAATATCAGTAGAAAATGCTTAAAATGAGTCTATTTATAATTGTTGTTCCTTTGCGGAACTACAGTTCCCAGCATTCTCCTGGACATGGACATATTCCCAGAAGCCTTTGTATTCCCCATTAAAAAGTGAGAGCCGCCAAGTACTCTCCCCTTCCCCTTCTTTCCCCACCTCTCCTGTTGTCTCTGCACACCTTTTTCTGTTTGTTGTTACCCCTCCCCCATTAAAAGTGCACCCATGTGGGATCACCGCGTGTCTGTGTTTTCTTCCCCGCGTAATGTCTTTACCCTCTAACCCCCAGACAAGAAAGCCAGCCAGGAATTAAGAACAAGAATAATAGTAACAAAATAATAAACTATTCAAATGTAAAGCAATAAGATTAAACTGTACAATTTGAAAAGTTCAGAATAATGTAAACCAAGGAAGTTGAAAAAAACATAGATTGTTCAATTGATTAGAAATTCTATTAAGAAGCAGGGCAGTGGTGGCGCACGCCTTTAATTCCAGCACTGGGGAGGCAGAGGCAGGCGGATCTCTGTGAGTTC
>NW_004949111.1:5490241-5507805 GCF_000317375.1 Microtus ochrogaster
TGTGATCATGAAGAAAAGAAGAAACCCATTTTAGAATTCATATGGAGACTAAAGGGACACTGACACACTAATTTTGAAGTAAAAACAACAAAGCACAAAGACATTCTGCTTACTGACTTTAGAATTTACAAAAGCTCCAGTAATATTTTATTAAATATATGATTATGTGTTAGAAAAGGAAGCAAGCCAAAAAAACAAACAATATCAAAATTTGAAAAATAAACTATATTATCAATGTTTACAGATGACATGCTCTCATATACAGAGAATCCTAGAAAGTCTATGAAAAATATTAGAAGCAGCACCAGCAAAATAACTCAGTGAGTAAATACACTTGCCATATCTTGATGACATGACTTCAACCCCCTGACCCTTTAGTAGAATGAGATAACCAACTCGCAATATTTTTCTCTAACCTTCATATATACAATGACACACACATATCTTAGAGATACTGAGTATTTCATCTAAGATCACCATAGTATTATATCAAATAAATACCAAATATCAAATAAAGTGAATGTAGTGGACATAAAAATTTGTCTGTACTGTACAATGGTGTATAAAATGTATGAAATCATGTACATAAAACATGTATATCTTAATTTAAAAGTACAATTCTCCTGAATAATACTAGGTATATACTGGAAACACATTGAGTTGTACTCTTTTAAAGTTGGAAAATCTTTTTTTAAAGTTTGGTTATTAACTTATCAAAGTCATGGTTGCTTTGGTTTGAGATAAGTATGGAAATTTGATGAAGTAGGATATCATTGATAAAGTTTTCCTTTATCAAAAGATTTTCAGATTTATTTGACAATGTTTTATGGCTTTTAGCCCAGAAAAACTTTGAGAGTTAGAGTTAATCTTTTCAAAACACTCCACTGTTTGATCAACAAAAATTATGTACTACTTCAATTCTGTCATTTTGACACTACTGGAATTTTTATCAACAGTGGTTCCCATTTTAAAACAATATTATCTTGGCTCATCCATAAACAGCAAATCGTCAATTTAAGTTTTATCATGAAACACAAGCAATTCAGCCACACATTCAGACTCCATTTTTATTTATAATGTCATTTTGATCACAATTGTGGTTATGATTTCACTTAAGCCTTAAATTCATAAAGGTTCAACATTTCTTTGAAACATCTGTGCTTAATATTCTGATTTTCTTTCATGAATTACATTTTGAATTATGAATACTTTCCAGAAAATCTCCTGCTTACATTTGCTAGATAATTCAGAAGGGCCTATCTCTGTGCTAGGTACTGAATAATCCATTGTATTTTGTTTTAAATGACTTAAAAGATGAAATTACCACTTATTCATGGTTCTTTTGAAAAATGCTAAATCAGCAGACATGTGAACAATCTCATCATACATCTCAATCAGAGCTCTTGGTGACCAATTGTACTAAACCAACAGTAGTGTTTGAAAATGAATCTTTCTTATTTGAGCTATGGATCTTATTATTGAGACATAAATATAAGCCTGGTATATAATTTAGAGCCTAACAAATTTAGTTATTAACTTAGCATGATTAGCACAAAACAACAAAAAGGTGGCAATACAAGCAGGGTTCCAAGTCTTTTTATAGACAGGCAGGAAACGGAAGGAAGAGAACAATACATGCAAGAAAAGAAAGCACAAGCAAAGGGTTGCCATATTCTAGCTCAGGTGCATAGTTTTATTTAAATAACATAGTGAGTATACTGTGAAAAGTTCAAACAAATTTTAGCATATGATACCATCATCTGGCATATTAACAAATTCAGATTGTATATGCTGAATCCTCAGAGAACTCTGGTAGGTTTGGACGGTGCAATTCAAATGTTTATCCTGCCACTTTCTCAAATTCCCTGATCTCTATAAAATAATTGTTTTGCCTTCATTTAATTTTTAGTTATATGTAAGAAGATAACAGGTACAGATTGAAGTACCCTGAAAAGTCCGTTAAATCATCAGCATCAATGGCTTTGTAGACCATGTAATCATCTAAATAAGATCCCAAAGCCTATTCAGCTTATACAGAAAAAAGTGCTCAAAATCCATTCAATGATCCTGTATTCAAATAGTTAATTTGCAGTATGCTTTGTTCAAGAAAAGGAAAACTGTCACCCTGTCATTTTAGAGTCTGACACTAAGCTTGTCAAAAGAGACAGCTGTTAAACTGAATTACTGTTGACATGCAGAGAAACGGCCCTTGCCAGATGTAAAAGACATCTGTGGCAATGAAGTGGTACAGAGTGGCTTTTCAAATGTGGTCACACTGGTATTTGAATAGCATGTCTATGGCATGAAAACATGGCCTTGACTCAGTATGTTTAAGGTAGTGAACTGAAACCAATGAAAAACACAAAGAAATTGTCCTCTCTGTTATATCCATAACTTATGCCTGGATATGAAAAAGTACAGTAACAAACCTTCACACAAGGTTTTGAAACATAGCAAGAAATAGTTTGACTTTTGGGCTGCTTGAATATATAAAAATGTGATGTAAATTCACTAAGTAGATCATGCAGAGAACAAATGATGATGAAGATGATGATAATGATAATATAATAATAACTTTTTCTTGTAACTGTAAAGAGTTTTGCAATGATGATAAATGACATGAGATTGGTGACTACTTGGCTACTTAAATTGTTCTAACACTTCAGAATTCTAAATAATGGAAGAATTTAGACAAAAAAGCAAATTCATAGTACAATTGAGCTGCATTTATAACTGAACAACAGAGACAGGCTACAAATGATTACTAACTGCCTAATATGCAGCAAATATTATCATTATCTTAGGTGTTATCTAGTATACATGAAATGCCCCAGAGTCACTTCTGTCTTAATGAAATCCTGATCAAGCATGCAGATAGACTCAAATATAGAAATATCTGCTCTGACAAAAACTATGCCAAAATCTGCAACAGAGGCAGAAAATCATTTTAATTTAGGTGACCAAGAGAGCATATAGGCAAAGTTGAAAGGTGTATGTAAAAAAAGAATATTGAAAATAATCATGTATCTATAAAATATTATTTAGTAAAAAGGGGGGGTACAATTTCTAAAAGTTATTTAAAATAATAATTTATAATTTAATTATAAAAATCAGCAACATGACACTAATATTTTTAAATTAGTTTCATCACTATTATTTTAATTGGTGAATAAAAACATGTAATGCATCCATTGTACAAATATTAT
This sequence comes from Microtus ochrogaster, assembly GCF_000317375.1. Classification (NCBI taxonomy): domain Eukaryota; kingdom Metazoa; phylum Chordata; class Mammalia; order Rodentia; family Cricetidae; genus Microtus; species Microtus ochrogaster. Next base: position 5,493,448 of record NW_004949111.1, read on the forward strand.
ATAAAGTTAATTGGACATATATATCATGTTACTTAAAAGTTTTATATTGAGTAATTTTAAATTTTCAAGTTATTTTGAAATACATAGATTATTATTAGCAAATATTATCATACTAGTATTTTATAAACTTCTATTCAAGTTATTCTGCCTAAAATTTTAAATGGTATATGCTATTAACATTGATAGTCTTAACCATGTCTCAATGCATTTTCAACACAACCACTGTCACTTTCAAGCTACACATTAGAAAATCTTGATTATTCATTCTCTAGATAATCAGTAAAATAGGTAACCTGAAGCCAGTTATGATTCTTCTTGTCCTGACAAGCAAGGACAAAGCCTACTAATTGATAGTACCTAAGAACAGAATGTTTATTGAACTGGTTATGTAATATCTCAGTTAATAATGTCTTCTGTGTTGTAAAAAGCCATTTAGTATTAGTATATTTTGATAAAGAATCTGAAACTCAAATAGATGAAATGACTTACCTGTATGAGATGGATTGAAAGTAATGGATTTCCTAAAAATTTTAAATCTAAAGTTGTTTCCTCTTTGACACAATTCCTTTTCCTCCTATGGATTAGAAGCTTCATAGTTATTCTTCATGACTAAAACAAATGCAAATCAGGAGAACTATTCTCACATGAAATAATATCTGTCTCCTCTAGTTCATTCCTGGTTCCTCCTAAGATGATACATATGAACACAAAGTCCTAAAATTTCTGAAAGATTTATTGACTGTTGTGTTTGCACACTCAGCAGTTTATAAATGGTATAAGATTCATTTAAACTAGAAAGACCTACAAGAATAGTTCTGAAACAATTACAAATTATGCCCATTTAATTGGAAATGTGTTGTTGGATCATGCTTTTGTACCTTGTAGAGATTTATCAATTGTATTGGTTAATAAAATGCTGATTGGCCAGTAGTCAGACAGGAAGTATAGGCAGGGCAGCCAGACTAGGTGAATCCTTGGAAGAGGAAAGATTCAATCTGCAGTCACCAGCCAGATGTACAGGAAGCAAGATGAGAGTGCTTCACTGATAAGAGGTACCAAAAGACAAGACTAAACATAGACAAGAATTATGAGTTAATTTATGATGTAAGATCTAGGTAGGAATATGCCTGAGCCATTGGCTAAACAGTATTGCAATTGGTATAGTTTTGTGTGATTACTTGGTCTGGGTGGCCAGGAAATGAATAAGCAGTTTCATGGCTGCAGGACTGGGCAGAATAGAAACTTTTGTCCACTTAATGGTGCCCAAAAGTTTAGCAATAAATTGTACATAAAGCCTGAGAAAGCTTAAAAAAGGAGTCTAGACAGAAAAGAACAGAGTCAAGCATGGTTTCTTGGTAGGAGCTCTATTTGCTGCTGGCAAGCAGAGACACATCTCCTTTAAGAGAGGCTTCCTGACTCAGCATTAGCAGCAAAACTGAGCAGCCTTTTTAAGAGGCCCTGCCATTGAACACTTAAATGGTATTTATGAGTTTCTGGTTGCCTACTTATTGGTGGTGGCATGGACCTAGAAACTTCACAGAGTTGTGGTAAAAAAGCATGACTCCTGCCAGTTTTATTACCATGAAGCTAATCTCTCAGGAAGCCAAGGAGTAGGGCAGTTCCAATTGCTAAAGCAATGGCCTTAATCCTAGTCATGTCCCTTAGCATACTAAAGATTCATGGGATCAGAAAAAGATATACAGTAAAGACAGATTCAAAGGAGAAAAAAAAACTCTAAATGGTTTACAATGTGTTTAAAAATATACATATGCTTGGGAGAGAAAAGAAGGATAGAGAAATCCCTTTAAAAAATATAGTCAGGTGGGAGAATTGGGGAGAGCTTGGGGAATGGGATGGTTATTGGAGGAAGGATCGATATGGGAGCAGGGAACAAAATATCTTAACTAAGGTAGCCATTTTAGGTTTGGCTAGAGTCTTGGCTCTAGAGGAGTTCCCAGGTGTCCAAGGGGATTTACCCAGCTAGGTCCATGGGTTAGCATAGGAGAGGGTGCCTGAACTGGCCTTCTCCCATATATCTTGCATGTCACCATAGAACCTTCATCTGGCGATGGATGGAGATAGAGACAGAGAACCATATTGGAGCACTGGACTGAGCTCCCAAAGCCCAGATGAAGAGCAGAAGGAGGGAAAACATGAGCAAGGAAGTCAGGACCACGAGGGGTGCATCGACCCACAGAGACGGTGGGACTGATCTAATGGGAGCTCACCAAGGCAAGATGGACTGGGTCTGAATGAGCATGTGATCAAACCGGACTCTCTGAATTTGGCTGACAATGAAGGTGGACTGAGAAGCCAATGATAATGACACTGGATTTTGAGTCTGCTGCATGTACTGGCTTTTTGGGAGCCTAGTCTGTTGGGATGCTCACCTTCCTAGACCTAGGGGGAAGAGGGGGCTTGGACTTCCCACAAGGCAGGGCATCCTGACTTCTCATATGCCTGGAGAGCAAGGGAGAGGGGGAGTGTGGGGAGTGGGAGGGAAATGGGAGGAAAGGGAGGAGGTGGAAATTTTAAATAAATAAATAAAAAGAAAAATTCTGAAATAAATGTATTGCTGCAAAACTCAAAAAAAAAATAGTCAGGTGTGATGGCATACACCTTTATTCCCAGGGCTTGAGAGGCAGAGGCAGACAGATCTCTGTGCCTTCAATGCCTGTGCATGGTGGCATGTGCCTTTAATTCCAGTACTTGAGAGGCAGTGGTAAGTTGATCTCTGTGAGTTCAAGGACAACCTGGTCTACAAGTTTGTTCCAGGACATTCAAAGATATACAGAGAAAACTTGTCTCAAAAACAAATATTAATGAAAGAGAGTGAAAAAATTTAAAGCCAAGGAAAGATGGAAAATAGGCAAAGAATCTGGATACTATATATTATTGTGTTGTCTTTGAATTGTTTAACTGCTGAGGAAGAAGCAACAACTGCTAAAAGACATTTGATTATAAATGCTGATGGATTAATCCAACATATAGATTTTGAAAATGCTTTGACTTCAAAATTTAAGTCAAAAGATATGTTACTTTGGAGGAGACATTTTGCCTAGGTTTCCATAGGAATTGAGAGGTTGTGGGTTCATTCTTGGTTAAGCAAAATAAGGCTTGATTGATAAGGACCCCCTGAAAAATTTCTAATGGAAAAAGATGGTCCAGATGATCCAAGTTTTCAGAGTACTTCTGCTGCAGTTCCGTCTGGGTTCTGCATCCAGAACAGCTTCAAGACTGTTGAATGAGATGATTCAGCCTCAAAGAATTCTCCAGTTAGCACTTGATCATAATCCTCAATTTTCTTTGGGTCCCCATAAGATTATCAGTGCCCCCAATCAGCAGGAACTGTGCTAGAAAACTGCCCACATTCCCTCTGAAAAGATTTAAGGATATTTGTCTTTGTCTGGAGTCTTGGTTACAAGTTGTTAGGAATAATGGTTAGGAAATCAGCTAAACAAAGGAGATTAGTTCAGAGTTCTCGTTTTGAAATGAAAAAAGGGGAAATGTGTTGTGGGATCTTGTACCCTGTAAAGATTTTTCACTTGTATTGGTTTAATAAAATGCTGGTTTGTCAGTAGCCAGGCAGGAAGTACAGGTAGGGCAGTCAGATTAGGAGAATTTTCAGAAGAGGAAAGGCTCAGTCTCCAGTCACCAGCCAGATGCACAGGAAGCAAGAAGAGAATGCCTCACTGATAAAAGGTACCTAGCCATGTAGCTAAAGATAGAGAAGAATTATAGGTTAATCTAAGATGTAAGAGCTAGCTAGGAATATTGCTGAGCCATGGACCAAACAGTGCTGTAATTTATATAGTTTTTTTTTTGTGATTATTTGGGTCTGGGTGGCCAGGATATGAAAAACAGACTCATGGCTGCAGGACTGGGCAGGAAAAAAACTTCCCTTTACATAATGGCACTCAACATGGGGCTTGAACCCATGCCTGTGAGATTAAGAATCACATGTTCTACCAACTGAGCTAGTCAGGCACAAAATGAAGCACTATTAATAAAAACTCACAGAGAAAAATTGGGGTTTAATCTGAAGACCAGAAAAATAAAACAGCCAGCCATGGACTCTTACCTCGACTGCAGTCAGAAATGATGATTCTGCCTCCAGGAATCTCAGAATAAGACTGTGTTTGCAGAATGTCTCCTTCTGCTTTATAATCCTCTATAGGACTGGGAGTAAAGGCATGTACCACTGAGATTAAAATCATGCATCACCTAGTTTCTATGGCAACTACTATGGCTACTGGAATTAACGGTGTATGTTATCACTGTCTGGTTCATAAGGCTGACCAGTGGGGCTGTTTTACTCTCTGATCTTTAGACATGCTTTATTTATTAAAATAGAAATGAAATGCCACTACATTAATGGATGAAATTTCAAGTGTAAGAAATTATATAATTTTTATTATCCACTTTAAAAGAATCCTTAATTTTTTTTGTCTTTCATAAATGTATTTGGATATACTGACATGATGGAAGACAAATTTTGGAAGACTGGCATAATGGATACATGTCATATTTTCAGGTTATAAGATAAACAGTGAAAAAAGAGTTTAAAATAAAAAATTAATTATTTGAGAGTGGAGTTAAGGAATAAAACATTTCACAAAATCATACAAATATTACAATTCTTTGTTTCAAAATTTTTTAATATTATTCCAAACAAATCTCTGCCCTCATTAAGGAAGGACTCTCATCTTGCTCTGTACCAATCTCTTGGAAATATGCAACCTATTTTATTTCTCTATGATATAGTGTGTTTTAGAAACCTCATGAAGGGGAATAATAAATGCTCATTTGTTTCAGTGTTCATCTATGCTATATCATGTACTAGAATTTCATTTCATAATCAATTTTATGAAACACCACGTTAGCCTTTGAAAACATTCGAATCTTTTTTTCCATGTCAATTGCCATTTTTACATTCCTGTAAATAATTCCCATAAATAAAGCATTAATATTCTGTTTTAGTAAAGGTTTCCATAGTTGTCAAAAAAAAAAAAAAACACTATGACCATGGCAACTCTTGTAAAGGAGAATCATTTAAGTGTGTAGCTTACATTTTCAGAGGGTTAGTTCATGATCATCATAGTGAGACATGGTGATATGGAGGCAGGCATGGTGCTGGAGATGGAACTAAGTGTCCTATATCTTGATCTGCAGGCAGCAGGAAGTGGTCTGAGACACTCGACATGGCTTGAGCATATATGAGACCATAAAGACTATCCCTACAGTGACACATTTTCTGCAATAAGGACTCTAACAAAGCCACACCTCCAAATAGGCCACTCCCAAAGAGCTTATGGGGGGTCAATTACATTCAAATTAAGAGATTCCAATATTTAAACATCATCACTAACATTTATTTTGTATTTTAAATTATAGCAATCTAATCAGTGTGAACTTTCTTTAGCTATGTTTATATTTTACGTTTCTGTAATGTGTAAATCTGAAAATAAACTCGTGTGTTTGTCATTTATGTATTTTCTTTGGAAAGATATCTGGTCATGCCTTTCAACCATTTCCAGCTGGTTTATATTTTTTCTGTTCAATTGTAGTTAATTCATTAGTTCATTTGCTTGTTAATGACCTTTCCTGCTTAATAGGTTTTTTTATTATTTAATTGAAATTTTAGATACCAATCCCAGTTTCCACTTCCTCTCCTTCTTCCTTTCTGTCCATCTTTCCCCCAACCCACCCCCATCCATTCCTCAGAAAGGATAAGGCTTCCCATGGGGAGTTAACAAAGTCTAGCACATTCCTTTGAGACAAGACCAAGGATGTCCGGACTATATCTAACAAGGGCTGGATTCTCTCCAAAGAATGGGTTCCAAAAAGCCAGTTCAAGCAATAGAGCTAAATCCTGCCCCCACTGCCAGTGGCTCCTCAGATTGTCCCAGCCATATAACTTTCCCCCATAATCAGAGGGCCTAGTTTGGTCCTATTCTGGTTCCACAACTGTCAGTCTGAAGTCAGTGATCTCCCATTAGCTCAGGTAAGCTGTTTTAGTGGGTATCCCCATCATGGTCTTAACTGTTTTGCTCATATTATTGCTCCTCCCTCTCTTTAACTGAATTTTGGGAGCTCATCCCAGTGCTTCAGTGTGGATCTCTGCATCTGCTTCCATCAGTTACTGCATAAAGAGTCAATAACAATTAAGGTAGTCAGTCATCAATCTGATCACAAGAGAAGGCCAGTTCAGGCACCTTTTCTACTATTGCTTGGGGTCTTAGATGGGATCATGCTTATGGACTACTGAGAATTTCCCTAGTGCCAGGTTTCTTACTTTCCCCATAATGTCTCCCTCAATCAAGATATCTCTTTCCTTGCTCTTCATCTCTGCTCTTCCCCCATCTCTGTCATTCTGTTTCCTTATGTTCCCCTCCCATCTCTCCTCCTTCCCTCCTCCTCCCCTTCCATCCTTCATTCTTCCCCGACTCCTATGCTCCCAATTTTCTCAGGAGATATTGTCTATCCCCCTTCCCAGGGGGATCCATGTATGTTTCACTTAGGGTTCTCCTTGTTACTTAGCTTCTCTGGGGTTGTGGACTATAGGTTGGTTATCCTTTGCTTTATGTCTAACATCTACTTATGAATGAGTAAAAACCATGTTAGTTTTTCTGGGTTTGAGTGACTTCACTCAGGATGTTTTTTTTCTAATTCCATCCATTTACATGCAGATTTCAAAAGGTCATTGATTTTTACTGCTGAGTAATACTCCAATGTGTAAATGTATCACATTTTTATTCATTCTTTGGTTGAAGGGGATTTAGGTTTTTTTTTGTGTACTGCCTATTACAAATAACACTGCTACAAGCATAGTTGAGCAAATGTCCTTGTAATATAATTGAGCATCCTTTGGATATATGCCTAAGAGTGATATTGCTGGGTCTTGAGGTAGGTGCATTCCCAATTTTCTGAGAAACCACCATACTGATTTCCAAAGTGGTTATACAAGTTTGCACTCCCACTAGCAATGTAGGAGTGTTCCCTTTACTCTGCATCCTCAAGAGCATAAGCTAATATTGGTGTTTTTGATCTTAGCCATTCTGACTGGTATAAGGTGGTATCTCAGAGCCATTTTGATTTGCATTTCCCTGATAGCTAAGGATGTTGAACAGTTCCTTAAGTGACTTTTGGCCATTTAAGATTTTTCCATTGAGAATTCTGTATTTAGTTCTGTACCCCATTTTTAAAATTTGATTATTTGGTATTTTGATATCTATTTTCCTGAGTTCTTTATATATTTTGGAGATCAGTCCTCTGTGTGATTGTGGGGCTGGTGAAGATCTTTTCCCATTCAGTAGGCTGCTGTTTTATCTTGTTGACTGTGTTCTTTGCCTTGCAGAAACTTCTCATTTTCAGGAAGTTCCATTTATTTATTGTTTCTCTCAGTGTCTATGCTTTTGACATTATAGTTAGAAAGTAGTCTCCTGTATCCATGTGTTCTAGGCTACTTCCCACTTTCTCTTCTATGAGGTTCAGTGTGGCTGGATTTATACTGAAGTCTTTGATTGATTTGAACTTGAGTTTTTTTTCCTCCATGGGGACAGATATGGGTCTATCTTCTACATTTTGACATCCAGTTGTGCCAGCACCATTTGTTGAAGATGCTTTCTTTTAGTTGTTGTATAGTTTTAGCTTCTTTGTCAGAAATCAAGTGTTCATAGGTGTGGAAATTAATATCAGGATCTTTAATTTGATTCCATTGACCCACTTGTCTGTCTTGTTTTTGCCAATATCAATCTGTTTTCTCTACTGTAGGTCTATATTAGAGCTTGATCTCTAGGGTGGTTATGCCTCCTAAAGTTCCTCTATAATACAGGATTGTTTGACTATCCTGGGTTTTTTGTTTTTGCTGTTAAATCCCTAGTTTGAGATTTCTCCAACTTCTTTATGTAGGAATTTAATGCTATGAACTTTCCTGTTAGTATTGATTTCATAATAATTTATGAAATATGTATGGATATGTATCCATAAGTTATAGATATGTCATTGAATTCTAGGAAGTCTTTAATTTTTTTCTTATTTCTTCATTGACCCATTGGTGTTTCAATTGAGCATTATTCGGTTTCTATGAGTTTGTAGGATTTCTATAATTTGTGTTGTTGTTGATTTCTAACTTTGATCCAGGAAAATTCAGTAAGATACAGGGGTTTATTCTATTTTTTGTATCTGCTGAGATTTGCTTTGTTATTAAGTATGTGGTCAGTTTTAGAGAAGGTTCAATGAGGTGCTGAAAAAAAGGCATATTCTTTTGTTTATGGGTGGAATCTTCTATAGAAGTCTATTTGAGTACTAGCATTTGCTTGTTCCATAAGACCATTTAAGTCATAGCATCTGTTACTTCCTTTATTTCCTTCGTAATTTCTGTCTGGCATACTTATTCATTGGTAAGAGTTGGGTGTTGACATTTCCCATTCTTAGTGTTTGGGGTTTGTTTTTTAATTTAAGCTTTATTAATATTTCTTTTGAAAATGTCAGTGCCCTTGTATTTTGGTCATAAATTTTCAGAATTAAGAGTTTATCTTGATGGATTTTTCCTGTGAAGAATATGAAATATCCTTCTTCATCTCTTTGGGTTACCTTTAGTTTGAAGACAATTTTTGTTAGATATTAGGATAGCTACCCCATCTTGCTTCTAGGGTCCATTTGATTGGAAAGTCTTTTCCTAACCCTTGTCTGTCTTTGAAGTTGAGATGTTTTTCTTATATGCAGCAAAAGGATGTATCCTGTTTTTATATCCATTTTATTATCCTGTGTCTTTTATAGGCAAATTGAGTGCACTGATATTAAGGGATATTAATGACCAGTGTGTTGTGTGAGGTTGCTAGTATCTTCCTAGCCACCCTCCACTTGTTTCTTTTCTGGCTACACAGACTCCTGAAATAACCACAAAGAAATTGTATTAATTAAATCACTGCTTGGCCAATTACTTAAGCATATTTCTAGCTAGATCTTATATCTAGAATTAACCCATCTCCATTATTTTATATTTTACCTTGAAGCTTGTGGCCTACCAGCAATGTTCCAACATGTCTGTCTCTGGCAGCAGCTCAGAGGCTTCTCTCACTCTGCCTCCTTTCTCCCAGAATTCAGTTTAGTTTTCCCTGCCTAGCTCTGCTCTACCCTATCACAAGCACAAACCAGCTTCTTTATTAACCAACGGTATTTACAGCATACAGAGGGGAATCCCACTTCAACAGTGATTGTTAATTTCTGGATTTTGGGGATTATCTATTGCCTGTTTTTTTGTGGGTTCAGTAACTTCCTTGAGTTGAAGTTTCCCCTCTAGTGCTTTCTGTAGGGTTCTATTTGTGTATAGATGTTGATTAAATTTGTTTTTTTTTCATTGAACAACTTGTTTTCTTCATCTATGGTGATTGAAAGTTTTGCTGGGTATAGTAGTCTGGGCTGGCATCAGTGGTCTCTTAGTGTCTGCATAATGTCTGTCCAGGACCTTGTGATTTCAGTCTCCATTGAAAAAGTAAGGTGTCATTATGATGGGTCTGCTTTAATATGTTACTGGGCCCTTTTCCTTTTCATCACATAATATTGTTTCTTTATTCTGTATATTTAATGTTCTAATTACTACTTGGCAAGGGGACTTTTTTTGGTCCAGTCTATTTGATGTTCTGTAAGCTTCTTGTATCTTAATAGAAGTTTCCCTTTCTAGGTTGGGAAAGTTTTCTTCTATGATTGTGTTGATTATATTTTCTGTGCTTTTTCAGTGACATTCTTCTCCTTGTTCTACCCTTATTATTCTTAGATTTGGTCTTTTTATGGTGTCCCAGATTTCTTGGACATTATGTAGTATGACTTTGCTTGATTTAGTATTTTATATGAACAATGAATCTATTTTCTCTATCATATGTTCAATGCCTTAGATTATATTTTCTATTACTTTCATTCTGTTTGTTATGCTTGAACCTGTAGTTCCTGTTTATTTACCTAGATTTTTCCTTTCCAAAATTCCCCTGGTTTGTATTACTTTAGGTATCTAGTCTTTAACTGCTTCCTTTATGTGTTTTATTGCTTTTTCTTGATTTTCTTTAACAGATTTATCAATTTCTTCCAAATATTTGCCTGTCTTTCTCTCAATTTCTTTAAGAAAATTTTTCATTTTCTTTTTAAAGGTTCCTATCATCTTCATAAAGTTATTTTAAAGTCATTTTCTTCTGCTTCTTCTGTGTTGGGATGTTCGGGTCTTGCTGTTGTAGAACCACTAGGTTCTGATGGTGACATATTGCTCTTTAGGTTTGTTGAATGTATTCTTGCACTGGTACTACTCATCTCTTCCTCCAATTCATGAAGGCAGTATTTGTACCTCTTGGTGTGCTCAGTTCAGTAGGTGTCTGTGTCTCATGGAGTTGTTCTTGGTCCTATTGGTGCAGTTGGTTTCTGTGTCTCAGGGAGCTGCTGAGGTCATGGGGGTGGGTGCTTTGGGGTGTAAAGTGGGACTTGTAGATTACAAGGTCTGATGTGGGTTAGTGATGTGCTATTTACCTTTCTTAATTTGGCAAAATATGATGCTTTCAGTTGTACCCACTCTCAGTCAACAGACAGAATTTCAGTCTTCATTACAGTTAAATACTACTCCAGTTTTCTTCTATAATTTTGTTGAATATATTTTCTGGGCATTTGAGCTGTAATTCTTCTCCTTCTTCTACCCCTATTATTCTTAGGTTTGGTCTTTTTATTGTGTCCCAGATTTCCTGAATGTTTGTGATGAGAATTTGTTGGATTTGCTGTTCTCTTTGACCAGTGCATTTATTTTCTCTATGATGTCTTCAGCATCTGAGATTCTTTCTTCTGTCTTTTGATTCTGTTGGTTATGATTGTTTCTGCAGTCTCTATTTGTTTAGCTAGATTTTCCATATCCAGTCGGCCCTCAGTTTGTGTTTTCTTCATTGCCTCCATTTTAGTTTTCAAATCTTCTAGTCATAAATAAAGTACATTGAGACTATAATTCATGATCCTAGAGAAGCTAGATAGGAAGGTGAAGCCAAAGAAAAACATGTAGTTATCCTCCTGGATATTGGAAGTAGACAAGATTGCTAGGCAAAAATTGAGAGCTTGGGGGGTGGGGGTAAGGGGAGATGGAGAGAGAGAAGTGAGAAGGGGAGGATGGGGAGAGCTTTGGGGAAAGGGATGGTTGGGATAGAGGAAGAGTGGATATGGGAGCAGGGAAGTATATATCTTAATTAAGGGAGCCATTTTAGGGTTGGCAAGAAACTGGACCCTAGAGGGGTTCCCAGGCATCCAAAGAGATGTCTCCAGCTTGTTCCTTGAGCAGCTGAGGAGAGGGCACCTGAACTGGCCCTATCCTATAGCCACACTGATGAATATCTTGTATATCACCATAGAACCTTCATCTGATGATGGATGGAGATAGAGATAGAGACTCACATTGTAGCACTGGACTGAGCTCCCAAGGTCCAAATAGGGAGCAGAAGAAGAGAGAACATCAGCAAGGAAGTCAGTACCATGAGGGGTGTGCCCACCCACTGTGACTGTGGGGCTGATCTAATGGGAACTCACCAAGGCCAGCTGGACTGGGACTGATAGAGCATGTGATTAAACTGAACTCTCTGAACGTGCCTGACAAGGAGGGCTGACTGAGAAGCCAAGGATAATGGCACTGGGTTTTGATTCTACTGCATGTACTGGCTTTGTGGGAGACTAGTCTGTTTGGATGCTCACCTTCCTAGACCTGGATGGAGGGGGAAAAACCTTGGACTTCCCACAGGACAGGTAACCCTAACTGCTCTTTGGAATGGAGAGGGAGGGGAGGGGGAATGGGAGAGGGGGAAGAAAATGGGAGGAGAGGAGGTGAAAATTTGTGGTAATAATAATATGATAATAATAATAATAATGATGATGATGATGATGATGATGATGATGATGATGATGATGATGATAGAATGGCTCCTCTGATTTAGCTTCTCTAGGATCACAAACTATAGGCTCAATGTCCTTTGTTTAAGGCTAGAATCCGCTTATGAGTGAGTACATACCATATTCCTCTTTTTGGGTCTGTGTTACCTCACTCAGGATAGTGTTTTCTATTTCCATCCATTTGCATGCAAAGTTCAAGATATTGTTGTTTTTTAATTAATTTATTTATTTATTAAAGATTTCTGTCTCCTCCCCATCACTGACTCCCATTTCCCTCCCCCTCCCCCAATCAACTCCCCATCTCTCATCACCCCAAAGAGCAGTCAGGGTTCCCTGCCCTGTGGGGAGTCCAAGGACCTCCCACCTCCTTCCAGGTCTAGTAAGGTGAACATCCAAACAGCCTAGGCTCCCACAAAGTCAGTATGTGCAGTAGGATCAAAACCCAGTGCCATTGTTCTTGACTTCTCAGCAGTGAACCCAAAGAAAAACATATAGTCATCCTCCTGGATACTAACCTTCATCAGGCAATGAAAGAAGACAGAGACAGAGATCAACATTGGAGAACCAGACTGAAACCCCAAGGTCCAAATCAGGAGCAGAAGGAGAGAGAGCATGAGCAAGGAATTCAGGACCGTGAGGGGTGCACCCACACACTGAGACAATGGGGATGTTCTATCGGGAACTCACCAAGGCCAGCTGGCCTGGGTCTCAAAAAGCATGGGATAAAACTGGACTCGATATAATTGTTTATTTACCACTGAGTAGAACTCTAAAGTATATATGTGCCACACCTTCTTTGTCCATTCTTCTATTGATGGGCACCTAGGTTGTTTCCAGGTTCTGGCTATTACAAATAGTGCTGCTATGAACATAGTTGAACATATGTTTTTGTAGTATGTTTAGGCATCTCTTGGGTATATTCCCAAGAGTAGAATTGCTGGATATTGAGTTAGGTTGACTCCAAGTTTCCTTAGAAACTGCCACACTGATTTCCAAAGTGGTTGCACAAGTTTGCATTCCCACCAGCAATGAATGACCTCTCCAACATAGGCTATCATTGGCGTTTTTTATTTTAGCCATTCTGACCAGTGTAATATGGTATCTAAAAGTTGTTTTGATTTGCATTTCCCTCATCACTAAGGAGGTTGAGCATGACCTTAAGTGTCTTTTGGCCATTTGAACTTCTTCTGTTGAGAATTCCCTGTTCACTTCAGTACCAAAGATAAACATATATTTATCCTCCTGGATCTTGGAAGTTGAGAAGATCATTGGACAAAAGTTGGGAGCAGGGGGCTGGGGGTAGATTGGGGGGAAGGGGAGATGTGGAGAGAGAAGGGAGAAGAGGAGGATTGGGGAGAGCTTGGGGGAATGGGATAATTGAGATGGAGGAAGGGTGGATATGGGAGCAGGGAAGAAGTTATCCTAACCAAGGTAGCCATTTTAGGTTTGGCTAGAGTCTTGGCTCTAGAGGGGTTCCCAAGTGGCCAAGGGGATTTCCCCAACTAGATCTGTGAGCAGCAGAGGAGAGGGTGCCTTACTGGCCTTATCCTATAGCCACACTGATGAATATCTTGAATATCTCCATCTGGCAATGGATGGAGATAGAGACAGAGACCCACATTGGATCACTGGACTGAGCTCCTAAGGTCCAAATGAAGAGAAGAAAGATGGAGAACATGAGTAAAAAAGTCAGGACCACAAGGAGTGCGTCTACTCACTGAGACAGTGGGACTGATCTAATGGGAGCTCACCAAGGCCAGCTGGACTGGGATTGATGGAGCATGTGGTCAAACCGGACTCTCTGAATGTGGCTGACAATGAGGGCTGACTGAGAAGCCAAGGACAATGGCACTGAGTTTTGATTCTACTGCATGGACTAGCCTTGTGGGAGACTAGTCTGTTGTGATGCTCACCTTCCTAGACCTGGATAGAGGGGGGAGACCTTGGACTTCCAACAGGGCAGGAAACCCTGACTGCTCTTAGGGCTGGAGAGGGAGGGGGAGAGGGAGTGGATGGAGTGGGAGGGAAATGGGAGGAGGGGAGATGGTAAGTTTTTATAAATAAATTAATTAATTAAAAACAAAAAAGAAGCTAAAAAAAAGAATGGCTCCTCTGAGGCTCCTGTATTTGAATGCTTCGTCATCAAGGGCTAACACTACTTCAGAAGGATTAGTAGGTGTGGACATGTTGTATTAGGTGTCATATTATTGGTGGAAGTATGTCACTGGGGGAGGTGAGCTTTGAGTTCTTCTATCCTCAAGTTACTATCAGTGATTCTTTCTTTTAGTTGCCTATGGGTCCAGATGTAGAAGTCTCAGTTACATCTCCAACACCACATCTACTTGTGTGCCACCATGCTTCCTACAACGAAGATAATGAACTAAACTTCTGAACTGTAAACCAGTCTCAATTAAACACTTTCTTTTATAAGAGTGTAGTAATAAGGGCAGC
>NW_004949111.1:5508385-5542983 GCF_000317375.1 Microtus ochrogaster
CAACTTACAAAACTCTAGAAATCACAGAGCTCCTACTACTACATAAGAGTTGTTGTAGTCATGGTATATCTTCACAGCAATAGAGCAGTGACAAAGACAGCTAATAATATTTTTCATATGATTATGGATCACTGATAATGAATAATTTGTCTTGTAAAAACAATTTTTCTTACTACTATATTTATTGATTGGAATGTTGAGTTAAAAGATATGATATTTAGTTTTCTAGTTCCCTATATAGTCTGTATATTGATTTTCTTACTAATGAAAGCTAGCAAAGATTTACTCCCATTGTTTAGGCTTTTTCTTCATCTACCTAATTATTACTCTTGGTATATGAGGATCTTTTTTAGTTTTCATTGTATACTGTTTGACAATTCTAGGGGATATGTCTTCTGCTTTTTTACTAGTTTTCAAATAATTTGCCTATATCTGGAGGTGGTGCTTGAAAGTTTTTCTTTTTTCAAATTCGGCAATTCATGTTTTTATTAGAATCTTTGATTCATTACAAATTGATTTTGTACAAGTTAAAGAATATGGATCTAATACCATTCTCCTATTTGTGGATTTTGAGTTTTCCCAACATCATTTGTTGAATAGATTCTCTTTCATACTAGTATATATTTTGATGTTTTTGTCAAAAAATAGGTGTCTATATCTGTATTGCATTCCTACATCTTTTTCAATTGGACCACATGTGTTTTTATGTCATTAACATGCTAGCTTTGTCATCATCACTTTTAAAGTCAAATACTGTTATGCATGTATCATTGTTCCTTTTCTAAGGATTCATTTGAATACTTAGGATAAATTTTTTTAATTCCATGTGAATTTTATTGTTCTGTGGAAAATATCTTTGGAAATTTGATGGGTATTGCATTGAGATTGTAGACAATTTTTAATGATATAGTTATTTGTGTTATAATAAGTTCTAATTCAAAAGCATGAAAAGGTTCTCCTTCACTGTTCAATATTTTCTTCAGTGTCTAAAATTATTTGTTGTAGACATCCTTCTCTTCCTCAGTAAGGGCATTTCTACTTATTTAAATTTATTTAAAGCATTTGCCAATAGCACAACTTTTTTAGTCATGTCATAGCAAATTTATGTTGGTCTTTTTACTGAAGCACATTTGTAGGATAAGTTCTTAGATAAAAAGAAGAAAATGTAAAAGAAAAATATAGAAGCCCTACAATATTTATTATATAAGCAGAAATTTCTCCTAAAATTGAAAACCTAAAATCTGGAAAAAATATACATTAAGAAATTTTCCATATAGTGTGACAGAAAATCACAACCCGAAGCTTTTAGTTACTCTGCTACAAAACTTTACGACTGTTTTAAGTTAATATAATTGAGTACAAGTGTCATTTTAATATGTTGAAAGATCATGCTTCTGTACTTTTCTTACAAATGAAGATTGACCATCTGTGAGTAGTTAGACAATTTCTTATTATGAATGTTAGAAAATTATAAATTTCCTGAAATAAGGGCTGCCTCTGTGGAATTAGTTATAACAAGACGAAAAATTATTGTTATAAGGGAGCAATTGAACACAGTGTGGAAATTTCCTCATCCTGTATAAATAAGTGGGATAACTACATCTATATGTTTAAACTAGAAGAATAATAACCTATTTTTGTGTATTGTCTTCCCTCTCTTCTTTCATTGATTCATTTATTTTATATGTATTGAACAAGCAACTATGATATAGATATTCGAAGAAGTACTGTGAAAATAAAGGGAAGGAAATAAACAAAATCTGTTATTCCAAAAAACTTTTAAGGTCTTCAATGAATGAATTAGTAAGCACATAATCAGAAAACAAGCAAGATTTTTTAAATACCACAGTGAAGTGGAAAATAGGAAGTCAGAGCTATATAAAAATAGAAATTATATTAAGTCAACAATAAAGGACAAAGATGGAACATGAAAAATTGGAAATGGGGGGAATTCCTGAAGAAAGTAACAGCCAAGATTGTATTTTTTGGGCTCAACTATTAGAGAAATGTTGTCACAAGTGATTTTTTTTTGTATTGAAATTCTATGTACATGGAAGCAGTCTAGCACCAACACTGAATTGAATTGTCTCTGGGGAACAGGCATGTGATATCCAAATCTTAAGTTTACCATTTCTTATGATTGTAGCATCAGTTTTAATATTCTGCTTTGCCAAATAACTTTACTTCTGAACCACATTCATGGTAATCAATTCGTAATTCATAATTCATCTTCACATTTTTTTGTTTTTATACTGGACCATGAAAATCATGGTTTAATAACTTTATCGTAACAATTATATATTACAAGGGCATGTCAAAGTACTTGTTCCAGGAGAGGTTTAATAAATGTTTACTTAGTAAATTTAAATATTTAAATAGAGGTATAGAAATTAATGATGCTTTATTTAGAGTCACTGAATTAAGTTTAACCAGGAATGCACAAATTATGCAACAGTTAAGGTTATATTTTGAAAAGTTTCCAGGAAATATCCATTGTAGAATCACCTAAGAATTTGTCAATTTTCTAGTTCATCACACATCCATTGATAGATAGGCCCCAAAATCACTAGCTTCGTTGGTGAGAAGAAATTTATTCTGTAAGTGGTATGATATTTGATGTTCTTTTTCTGTTTATTTCTTTATGTCGATTTATTTATTGGAAGTAAAGGCTAACTTTAAGCCCTTACCAGCCTTGAATTATAATCTTCCTTTTCCAACACCAAGATTATTAGGGATAAGGTGTGTGACACTGTATTCAACTTAAACTTTTGATTTTTACAATGAGTTATGAATTTGACAGTTTCACATCTCCATTTTATAGGTGATGAAATCAAGATTGGTGATTATATTATTGCCTCACAGATTTAAATAATAATGAATGGCTGATCAGCATCTTAAGCTAAACAATATGCCTATAGACTGACCTCTCTTAACTATTACACACACAAGATTAGAGAACTGCTAATGACTGACATCCTTTCTGAGCAAATAAATCAGAGGAGATAATGACTTTCTTCTTCCTTTAAACATCTGATAATATTTCCAATCTGTAGAACTTTAGAGAGCTTATTGATCTTAAAGAAAGCCCTGAAAAAACATCTAAGGTAAGAATAATTTTCTTCTCTACCTCCCAAATGAATGAATTAATCCTAATCACATTCTAGGTTCTGAGATGTTATATTTCAACAATGCATATCAAGAAAATCATATATCATCATCTCACTCAAATTTGATCTACAAAAACTTCTTGTATACATTTTATTATTTCTTCTCAGTGTAACCTTAAATGAACTTTCATTTCAAGTTAGGCTTTTGATATTCATCAAAAAAGGGTAAAGAGGTGTGTCCACTCTCCTGAGCACATTCTTTTGATCAAGAGCAAATATTTTCTTATTTAGACATTTGAATGAGTGTGGTGGTCTCTTTCTTTGGGACCCCAAACTTATTTTTAAGAATTTGGGGCCTCAGTCTGAGGGGATACCTCATCTGAATGACTGCCTCATTCCCTTTCCTAAGGGATACACATCACACAACTTCTTTATCTGGGGGTGGGCGTGGTACCTAAGTGCTGAACCTCTAGTACCACTCTAGATCAGCAAAAAAACCCTGGAGTTTGGAAGTCTCCAATTCTGGGAGTGCTGGATCAAAGCAATTGCTATGTGGACCAAGAATATTCTACACACACCAAAGATAAACATTGCTGTGGGAAACATCAAGTATTCCCCTGGGGGTCAGATCTACTTGGGACTTGAGACGTATTTTTGACATGAAACTCAGTGTTTGAGAAACATCCATGAAGAGGCCTTGAGCATAAGATAAATTAAAATGGTGAAAAAACCTAGGCAAAAAGAGTTTTACAGTCTTGGGGAAAAAAAGAACGATTGTCAAAAGCAAGGAAATATTTTTTCAAATGGGAGAAGGTTGCAATTTCTGTAGCTGACTCAGAGGTCCCCTCACTTTTAAAATAACTATACCTGCCCTGACTAAGGAGCAATGAAACAACACGTGGCTTCACTTAAGTTTAATACTCTCTCTGGCCGTGGGATTTTCTCTTATTTACCTCTCCAAGTAGTTTCCTCAGATAATGTGGAAACTTTGGATCAGGTTTGGTGGAAGGAATAAACGCAGTCTCTTAGTGAGGTGAAATTTGACTGTGGTAGGTGATGCCTTCCAGAAGCTGCTTTTTCAACTGTGTAAAGCACTACACAAGGTTACTAAGGCTTTAATTCCAGGCACCATGAAGCATCTCAGATCCATATAATCTCAGTCCATGCCATGCTTGACTAGAATAAAAAGGCACTAAGCCCAACATCTAGTGTCTAAGGAGTGAGGGGAAATTGTTTCAAGATCCAGGTGACAGTGCTTGATGTCCACGGTTTTAGTTTGTGTCTTAAAATTTACAAATTCAACTTTATTGCTTTGAGACCATGGAATTCCTTCCTCTTTTTTCTTTTGCCAATTTGGGCCTACCTGTCTAGGCCATAGATAGCATCTCCTGTTACAGCCATGCTAACTTAACTATAGTATCATTGTTAAAAATAGGTGAAACTGTCCCCATTTAATCTGTGGATCCCACAGTGTCTTGTTCCTTGATAGAGGATAGGTTAACTTTACCAAGTAGCCCAGTCCATGAGCCAAAACTAATCATGTGGTTTGCCACTATTTTTGCTGATCTTGGTGCCAATTAACTTCATCACCATCCTGCTTAATTTAATGATATGGCATAAACCAAGATAGCAGTACTCATGACCTTTCCTGTGTCACTTAGCCCTTAGGGGATTATCCCTTTTATATTATACAAAGGAGGTAACACCAATGCACCCAAGGTGCTTGTTTGAGGTTTTTGTTTTGTATTGTTTATTTTAATTATGACTCATTGTTTTACACCTTTTTTTAATTTCTAGAGCAGATTTTTAAGTTTTCATAGCCATGCACCTCCACATTAGTAAGGTCCTATAAGAAGCTGACACTATGAAATGGTCAGATTTGAAAGCACATGTGAATTTATATTAGTCCAAATCAGAGTCTTGCGAAAGTTCTGGTTCCAAGAGGAACCAAAACAATATATTTCAAAGTAATAGATAACTTACTGCAGAAGCTGGAGACAAAGATGAATCCATTTGTTTGTGCAAGAGGCTGAAGATGCTTAATATGCTGGTCTTAAGGCCTGCTTTTTCTGCATGGAGTCTTCAAGGCTCTTTATCTCTAATATACCCAAAACTCTTTTGCTGCATGCTTGAAGTCCATTCATTTCTGCAACAATATGCCCTGGGAAACATTGATTTTATTTTCAAATTCCAATTGTTATATAAAGAGCATTAGGAAAAATAATGTTCGTATCTCTTTCCAAGTTATTTTAGATGTTTCCTATGAAACATATTCTCTAAATTATGTATAGTTAATCCAAGATTGCATGTGGTGTAAAAATATATACATATATAGATACATATTTTATTTATAATTATATATACTATATAGTATATTATATAATACATTATATTTTATATTTTTATTATAGAATATATATTGTATTTTGCACAAATATTTATATTATATAATCATATATTTATTATATATGTGTATATGTATGCTCATGTGTGTATATATGTATGTGTATGTATGTGTGTATATATGTATGTATTTCCAGAGTTTTGCTGGATAAGGATCCAAAACATACAGGTTAATATAATCCAGACAAAATAGAAAGAGAATTCTTTAAACTCATAAGGTATTAAAGAGTCATAATTGTAGGCTTGTATACTGAAAACACATTCTGCTTTCTTCATGGTTGCTAATAAAAAGGGAGTATACAGGTAACAGGGTCATATCAGTAAAGCAATTAATCTAATAGGTGTCTCTTTTTCTCTAGGCCACTAGTGAGACAAAGAACAGGAGCTAGGAACTCTCCAGAAGACTTTGTGAGAGGTAGATAATAAAAATAGGGAAGATATTCCAATACATCTTCTTTTATCTTACAGATGAGTGGTTTTCAGTAAAGACTCATTCTCTCTGTATCATTGCCCAATTGTATTTCTTCTATCCATGTGTCTCAAGACAGGAATATTTTTTATTTTTTCTGTATACAAGCTTGGCCTGAATATAAACTAGAGGATAAAATGTGGCCTCTAAGAAAAACAGAGTATTAATGTTGTTCTAAAACTAGATCTCTGTACAGGAAGGAGGGTATTTATTTACTTTTTTTTTTAGGTTTTCTATCTCCATTTACAGATACACCTAAACAGACTGTGGATGATGTTCACCCTAAGTCTAACCAGGGAGGGTCCAAGTCTTGACATTTGGAAAGGTAGACATTACTGACAGTTTGATGATCCTTGTAATGGTTGCTAACTGCCACTCATCTATGCTAAAGATATCAGAGTAACCCTTTGAAACGAAATTTATGTTTGGTACATGAATCTAATATATACATTACTATCTCTTATTAATCTCTGTTCCAAGTGCACAATACAAAAGATGGCAATACTTCTCTGAACAAATCTGTACAGATTAAAAGAAAGACAGGTTCTTTATGTTCAACAAGTTGTTACTGAACTCTACAGCAAGTCTCTTGCCTGATGTAGACCTATAGGTTCATATATATGCATATATATGTATGCGTGTGTATACATAATGTATATGTATATGCCCACAGTACTTTTATGTATATTATAATATAATGATGTCCATAGTAAAACCAGCTAATGGGATGTTCATTATGGAGAAGATAGTGAGGACCCTCTGTCTAAAGAGCTCTCAATAATAACTCCAGCATCATAGATTTAACAGGGATTACTTAGTAGGGCTCCATTGGAATCTATAAACACCAGGTTGATGCTTTGTTAAATGTTTATTGTTTCTTTGTATCTGCTCCACACATTCATTTAAAACCCAAGGCACAGATATGGTAGTGAGTCTACATATTATATAAGGATTTTTTTTTGTGTGTTTTCTATAAGATTTACCTGGGCACTCTTATAATCTCATAATTTAAAAGTATATACACAGCTAATATTAATTTATTTCACTGTCTTAGTATATAGTTTCTATTCAGTGTTATTTTATTAAGGTAATATGACACAGGATTGCCCTAAGCCAAACAAATACTATTTACATAATATCAACTCTGCCTGTTTGATAATTTGATCACAGCTGAATGTTTTCGTTCTTGCTGAAAATACATTCTTCTCTCATAAGATACATGCCAAACAGTTTTCCCTACCTCTGCTCTTCCCAGCTTCCCCACTTCACCTCTCTTCCAGATCCACTCCCTGTCCTTTTCCCTTCAGAAAGGGGCAGACCAAACATGTTAAAACAAAGTACATTAAGACAATGCAAAAGCCCTCATGTCTAGGGTGGCCAAGGCAACCAAATTTGAGGAAAAGAGTCCAAAAGCAGGCAAAAGAGTCAGAGACACATCTGCTCCTACTATTAAGAATCCCACAAATGACACACAGCAATAACATAAACAGAGGACCTGTACAGAACCATTGGATCCCCAAGTTTGTTGCTTCAGTCTCTGAGACTCCATATGAGCCCTTCATTGATTCAGTGGCCCATGTTCTCTTGGTGTTTTTCACCCCCTTTAACTCCTTCAATCTTTCTTCCCTCTCTTTCTTCCCTCTCTTCCAATCTTGTAGGGGAGGGACCCAATGAAGACCTCCAACTTATACACTCTCTCTGCATAATGTCTGGCTGTGTATCTATACTGACTCCCATCCGCTGCTGAAGGAAGCCTTTATGATAACGACTGGACAAGGCATCATCAATAAGTATAGAAGAATATAATTAAGAATAATTTCACTAATTTTTTGATCAGTTGTGCTTAGTAATGAAGGAAGCAGAATGAATCATCCATCTTTCATAACCAGGCAAGACTTCCAGTGGTGGGTCAGCGTTGAATTTGGTTGAATTCTTGGCTGAAGGAGTCCCATAGAGATCTCCAAATGCCCCACAATGATGCTATGGCAGAGGGTTGCTCTCTGAAAACTGACAGTGGGCCCCCATTGCTGAGGACAGCACTACAAAGCTCATTGGAATTAGAGAGGAGAAGATGGAGCTGGCATGGGGCCTTCTTCCCAACATTCTAGTATCTTTGGTGTGGGAAGGTATTCTTAAGAATACCTTTCTCTGAATATTCTTTCAGAGAATATTCTTTCTCTGAAAGAAAAACCTGAACAGCCAGCCAGCCACAAAACCTTTTATCTACAATCTGTCCCGCCTGCAAGATATGCTGGGGCAATGGTGGTGCAGAATTTGTTGGGAGTGCCCAACTGATATCTGGTTTATGTGAGGCCCACACCAAGAATGGGAGCCTATGCCTGACACTATCTGGATGACCAGGAACTGGGGATTGATTAGCGCAGAAATCTAGTGTAGAACCAAACACAGCTGAGCTTTTTAAGTGTTGATGTTCCTTCATAGAAGGAGGGATACATAATTGTACCCTCATTCTGAATATCCAGCCTTCCTTAATGTCAGTTTTCTGCAATCACAACATATGTGCCCTCATGGTTTGGGGAGGAGCTAGTGTGTATAGACTGGTTAAGACTAAGGATAGGGAGAATCACTTATGAAACTATGGGAAGTCATTATCGATGCTGGATGGAGACTTTGCAGAGTATCTGCTTTTGGGTCCCCAATCTTATCACTAACCCTTCATCCATACATAGAAAGTAATCCCCATAAGTTCATTGGTTCGCCAAGGTGGACACTGTTGGATATAAAGAAAAGAATGCAGAAAGGAAGATATTCTGAAATGCATATTGGAAAAATAAAGGAAGAGGAAATTTTTCAAAGATGAAATGCTTAGAAAAGAGTATCATTTAAAGCTAAAATGTACAGAGTTTATTACTAGTGACAGTACTTGTGACAGTAGTTAAGTTCTAACATTTCATCAGTGTCCATTGTTTTGATCTAATTATTCTCTCCTGATCTCCAATGTGTTTCTACTAACCTCCCTTCCATTTTCTTATTTCAGGGCAACTATCCAGAATGTCTAATCACTGTTATACTATTCAACTAGTAAAATGGTTCTGATTTAAATCACACTTTTCTGACAATGAAGTCACAACAGTTCTTTAAAGGGTAAAGAGAAACAATTTCTTTGTAACACAGGTCCAAATCTACTTCTTTTGTTCCTTATTGTAATCATTACTTTAATGATCATTGAGAGGATAATATGTTATCCAAATAATGTTACAAAATCTCTCCTTACACTTCTCTACTTCTGTGTACATGACTTCCATTGTCACGGTAATGACATGGTTCAAGATGGTATGGTTCTAATGTGATCGCTTCATTAACACCATTAAGAAACTTAAAAAACTGAAAATGACTAAACTCTGAACTAGGAAAGTTACTATTAATGTCTACAGAATATAAATGTGGAATTTAGGTAAATGTATCTGATACATTTATCGGCATCCCCTCAAACAAGAAACCAACAATGCTAATTCAGTCAGTATCCAAAGGGTAATGTTGTACATTGTTTGCACTACATGGACAGTAACTGTCTTACACACTATTCTGTCTTTGTAGGTTTCAAAAATATGCTCAGATAGTCAAGTTTGGTGCCAGGAACCTTTATCATCTGTGTCATTCCACAGACCTCAGGCTCTTTCCACCACTCCTTATTTTTAACACATGAATACTAGTTCCATTTCCATGACAGCATGGTTTATTATCTCAGTAACTGAATTCTTCATGAATTTATACTTAATCTGTGGATATTTCAGAAGTGTAAGTACATTCAAGGTATACCAAGTATATTAAATCATATGGAGTTTCTAAAAAATAAAAAATAAAACATTTATCATGTGTTCATTGTTTAATATTGTTTATGTTGGTTGTAACTTTATACTTGATATCTGCTCCTATTGTATAGAATTTTGTATTGGGTTTGGATAGCTCTTATTTAGACAAAACGGGGAGGTGATGGGATATCTTTGTCAACCAATTATCTTTAAGGGTGTGGCTTTCTGAGACCCGGAGAAAAACACTTAGCCGCACAAGTGCTCTCTCTCTGTGGTTCCCTCAGAGCACAGCTGAGCTTGGACTGCTCATTCCTGTTTCGTGAGTTTGTCCCTTACAGACTGAGGTCAAGGTAAAAGCCAGTGGCTGGCTGTTTTGTTTTTTGGATCTTCAGGTTGAATCCCAATTTCTGACCCTGAGTTTTTATTAATTGTGCATCACTGAGTGATAAAAAAACTGCTATAGTGATCACCCTCCCTGACCGTAAATTGTACTACAGAGCTACAGAAATAAAACAGCAGGATATTGGCACAAAAAAATAAATAAATAAAAACATAATTGTTTTTAACTAGCCTGATTATTTCTTGACCTGAGATAATTCAACATGCCTCCAATAAGATTTGTCTATAAGGCATTTTCTTAATTTGTGATTGATGCAGAAAGGCCCAGCCCACTGTGGGTGATGTCTCTCTTAGGATCATGCATGGTGGGTTCTATGAGAAAACAGGATGAACCAGTCACAAAGAGCAAGCCAGTAAACAGTACTTCTCCATGGCCTTTGCATCAGCTTCAAATTCGAGGTTCCTTCCATGTTTGAGTTCCTATCCTGACTTCCTTTAATGATGGATAGTAATGTGAAAACAGAGCCAAATAAACTCTTTCCTCCCAAAGTTGCTTTGGTCATGGTGTTTCATCACAGCGACAGCAACTAAGACATTCACATTTAATGCACTATTGTTACCCCCCAAACTCCTCATGGAAGGAGAGAACCAGCTCCTGCTTGTTGTTCTCTGAGATATGCAGTATCAATCATTCAAATAAATGAATATACAAACAATCCTTTCTCCCCCACTTCTGCAAGATTCCCCAAGTTTCTACCTAACGTTCAGCTGTGGATCGGCTTCTGTTTCTACCATTTCCTGAAAGAAACTTTGTTGATGACAATTGGGCTAGGCACCAATTCCAGCAAATACCATAGGCAAGGTAGATGATAAGTTGAAATTATGTGGCTGATATGGTGTCCCACTCCCTCCACCAGAAGTATTGTGTGGTTACAGGTGATGGCCAGTTCAGTCTGTGTATCTGCAAACATGACATGTACTCAATCATAAGTGGATGTTAGCTGTAAAATAAAGGGCTGTATTTCTCAGATCCAGAGAGTCTAGATAACAAAGAGGTCCCTGGGAAGGGGAAGTAGAAGAGATTTTGTGGTTTGACTGTGGGTGGGTGGGGTTGTGAACATGAATAATCAGGTTGTGCGGGGGCAGTATGTAGGGGTAGAGTACTGAGACTTTTGGATAGAGAAGGCATTTCAGGTCAGGTAAAATCCCGATGCTAGGGAATCTCTCAAGGATGATCCCCAAGAAAATCTCTACAAGGATGACACCAACTAAGATAGTTAATCTTTTGATCAGCATTTAAGTTCACTTCATATTGAATATTATGAATAATGTTTTAGTACATATAACAATGAAGATACCAAAAGGGTCATTCATTTTCCTCTAGCTATATATGCAGAAGTGAAATTACAGCAGCTTGCAGGAAATTTTCATTTTATTTTTATGAAAATCTTCTAATCTCCATAATGTAGATCTTGATTTATATTTCCACTATAAGTGTATGCATAAGGGTTACACTTTCCTAAACAACCTCATCAGAACCTGTTATCAATTACTTCTTTTTAAGCAGTACTTTTTATTATTATGTGCAGAGACTGTGTGCATGTGAATGCAGACACAAGTATACCATGATATGTATATGGAAATCACAGGTCAGCTTTCAAGAGATGGTTCTCTCCTGCTGTGGGTTCTTAGGATGAAACTCAGGTTTTCACAATTTTGCAGCATGCACTTTTCCCTGTTGAGCCATCTTGTCATCTCTAACTGTCTTTTTGACATCTGTTGCTAGGAATATTAGCTTACAACTGATTTTGATTTTGATTGGCTGTTATCTGATGGTTAATAAGTTTGAAATTTTTGCCTTAATTTATTTGTCCACTGTTGTCCTCTTTTGGAATAATTTATTCAAGTACATTGTTGATGTTTTTAACCAAAATTCCTTTTAAAATTGATATGTAAACATATAAAGGATAGTAATGAGATACCATGTAATGCCTCAATATATGGGACATTGTATAGCATGGTTAAACACATGTGTCTTTTCAAATGTTCATCAGCTTGCCAAAGTGATATCATTCAAAATCCTTTCTTGTTTCCTTATTATACAGCATGTTGACTCCGTCAGTTTATTTTCCTATTGTTATGATAAAGTACTCTGAAAAAAGCCAGTTAAGAAGGGGCTTATTCTGACTGAATAAGGATCTAGTCCATCATGTTAGGGAAGGCACTGTGACAGGAGCTTGAGGAAATTGTTTCTATTGTCTCCGCAGTCAAAAAAGAAAAACAGTAAACTCATCCTTACTTTAGTTTTTTCTTTTTATGAAGCTAAGAATTCTAACAATAGTTTCTGCCCGCAATTGGTGGGTCTTAAAAGCGAATAACCTAATCAAGATAATCCTTCATAGCAATACCTAAAGATCCATATACTAGGTGATTCTATATTTAACCAAGTTCACAACTAAATTTAACTATCACACTAGCTCTACAGTCTGTATCTGTTAACCCTTATTTATAATGGGACACTGGAATCTCTTGTTCTATGTAATTGGTATATAATATCCAATGACCAAATAATCTACATTTCTACTTTATACTTAATATCTCTAGAATCAAGAAAACAATTTTATTCTCAACTATTATGAAGTAAATATTTTTAAAATTCCATTTTAGTTAGATCTCATAGGACACAATTTTGTGTATTGGATTATTTATCTTAATAAAATAATTGTCACCTTGATTAATGCTTCATATGCTAAAGTTCCATTCATTTTCTATGGTTTTATAACATTCTGTTAAAAATACACACCACATTTTCACGTTTACTTTATTTATTTGTGACAATGTCATACATGTTGTAATGGTTTGAATGAAAATGGCCACTTTGGGCTCTGAAAGAGCGGCACTATTAGGAAGCCTTGTTGGAATAGGTGTGGTTTTGTTGGAGGAAGGAGGTCAGAAGGCAATGGGCTTTGGTATTTGGGAAACCCAATACAGGTCAACTAGCACTCTCTTGGCCTGCTGCTTGTGGATCCAGTTGTAGAACTCTCAGCTCCTTTTCTAGCACCATGTCTCGTTAAACATTACTGTGTTTCCTGCTAAGCTAATAATAGGCTAAACCTCTGAACCTATAAGCCAGCCCCACCTAAATGTTTTTCTTTATAAAAGTTGCCAGAGACATTGTGTCTCTTCACAGCAATAAAAACCCCAACTAATGGGCTGGAGAGATGGCTCAGTGGTTAAGAGCACTGGCTGCTCTTGCAGAGGTTCTGAGTTTAATTCCTAGCAACCACATGGTGGCTCACAACCATCTGTAATGAGATCTGGTGCCCTCTTCTGGTGTGTGGGCATACATAGAGGCAGAATGTATATGTAAGAAATAAACAAATCTTTAGAAAAAAAAACAAGATACATGTATAATGTATTTTGACATATCATTCCCATTACATTCTCTTGTCTCCCTTGGTGGCCCCTTCTTCTAGGCTGACCCTACCTACTTTCATGTGGAGTTTTTTTTTGTGTATGAATCACTGATTTTAATTAGGGTTGCTTACATGAAGATGTATGGAAGTCATTTAGTGGTACATGGACTACTTACTAGTGACTACAACACCGAAGAAAGTACTTTTCCCTCTTCCACCAACTGTTCATTGTCAATAGCTTCTTTGGGAAATGTGAGGTCTTATGAAGATCTCCCTGGTAATTTCATTTATTTGTTTATCAGATGGTAGACATTCAGACTAATTTCATTTCTTGGCTACCGTGAATCGCTAATGGTTGTGGAGATGGCTCTTTGGCATACTAGTTTAATTTTCTTAGTATTTATATCAAGGAGTGCACTTTTTATATCATGTGATAGCTTTAATTTATTTTTTGAGCTCAGTGGTTAAGAGCACTACTGTTTTCCATATTAGATGCATTAACATCTTTTATCTCCAACAATGCACAAGTACCCTCTTTGCTCTACATTCAGGCCAGCAGCACAATATTTTTCTCTTAGCTATTATTGAATAAGACATTATCTAATTGTTGCTTTTATTAGCAGCTCTGTGATAAGTAGTGAAACTGATTAGTTTTTCATTCATCTGCTGGTCACTTATATGTTCTCTTTTGGAAAATGTCCAGTTAGATTTATTATTTTTTAATTGATTATTTCTATATTTCTATTTATTTTTTGAAGTTCCTCATGGGATCTTATTATCAGCTCTTTGTCATATAGATACTTTCAAAGCATATTTTCCCACTCTATGTTATTTCTATAGTGAAATGTTTCCTTTTTGTAAAGAAACATGATTTATTTTAATAATCCTATTTATTTACATTTGAATTTGTTTCTTATTTCTGAGGTCTGGCACAAAATTTCCTTGACCACTATTACTTTTCTAAGTTCTTTTTTTTCAGAGCTAGGAATTGAATTCAAGTCTTTGCCTATGGTAGAAAACACTTTACCAATTAGTTACATTCTGAATCTTTTAAGTTGACTTCTGTAACCATTGAAAGATCTAACTCCATCCTTCTGCATGTAGAGACTGACTTTCCCAAGCAGCACGTTCATAAAAGACCAGATTTTCTCCAATGAATGTTCTTCGTCTGAAGTCAATTGACTGCAAGTATGTGGTTTTATGAAAAAAAACATTTTTCTACCTTGTTGATATCTGTTTTAATGCCAATACAATTTGTAACTTCAAATTTCTAATTTATTTTGATATTTGGCATTATAGTATCATGAATTATTGATTTTTTGTGTTTACAATGTCTTTGGATATTTATACATTTATAGCCCATATATAGTCTCACAAAAGAAAAAATGTTATAATTTTTATTAGCTACAGTTTTATTATAATAAAAATACCATGAACAAAACAATTTAGATGATAAAGTTGTTTATTATGGTTTACAGCTGGATAGAGCTCATCATTTTGGGACGACATGGCAAAAGGCACGGAATACATGGTAGACAGGAGCAGGAAGCTGCTGGTTATATTTTCATCCACATATATGAAGAATTGAAAGAGAAAGATAAGAATATGGAGCAAGACTATAAATTCTGAAAGCCTTGCATCAGTAATATATTCTCTCTTACAAGACCTTATCTCTTCACCAAAGAGCATCACTAATATAATCCACAATATAAACAAACTGAAAGATAAAAACACATGATTATCTCATAAGATGCTGAAAAAGCTTTTAACAAAATCTAACATCCATTCATCATAAAGGTCTTGGAGAGATCAGAGATACAAGGAACATAATATTAAAACATAAGAAAAAACATACAGCAAGCTAATACCCAACATCAAATTAAATAGAGGTAAAAGCAAAGCCATTCCAATAAAATCAGGAACGAAACAAGACGGTCTACTTTCTCCATATCTATTCAACATAGTACTCAAAGTTCTAGCTAAAGCAATACGGCATCTAAAGGAGATCAAATTGAAAAGGCAGAACTCAAATTGAAAAAGCAAATGACATGATAGAATACATAAGTGACCACAATAATTAAACCAGGGAATTCCTAAAGATGATAAACAGTTTTAGTAATATGGTGGGATATGACATAAACAAAAAACAAAACAAAAAAAAGTAGCCCACCTATATACAAGAGATAAGCAGGTTGAAAAAGAATTCAGAGAAACATCACCCTTTACAATAGCCATGAATACAAAATATCTTGGGGTAATTCTAACCAAAGAAGTGATCACTGTTCATATCAGCTTCTGCATTGATATTAATCTCATTCCTTTGTTTAATTATTATATTTGTCATTATCATTTTTAATATAAAATATATATGTCTGTGTATTCATTATCTTTATCACATTATAATAGGAATACTACAAGAAACAGAAGACATTGCTTTTGATTTAGTAACATTATACTATCAATTTCTAATACAATGACATAAAATAGTACGTTGTTAAAACTATTTGTCAAATTATTGACTCAATATTACACATTTAGCTCAATTTGTACTTTGAAAAATATTAGGATTTAATAGGAGGTGGCCTAGAAAAAATAAATCTTGAAAATATGATTATGATCATTTAAAAAAAACCTGAGATCACCTATTCCCTAAAATCTGGCAAACCAAAATAGTTACAAAGAATGTATTCATAGAACATGTTTTAAGAATGGAGGCAAAATCTCCAAGAAAGCAAGACAAGAGTCTTGTGGCCCCACTTTCTTCAAATGTGGAGAATTATTCTTGGATTATGCTTTCATGCTCCTACCAGTGTAGTGGAGAAGAGTGAGTTTTCTTCAGCTTATTCGTTAGAACTATCAATATTTGTTTATATGCCTCCATGAAAAAGCATGTTTTTGACAGTGCCATGTGCAGCTAGCCATTTTAATTGTACAATTTGCTCATGTGATTCTTCTTAACACTCAGAGTATAAATTGCTTGGTGCTCTGAATAAAGTTAGCTATTGCCTGAGACTTTACTATGCCTCATTTATCAGCTTCATTATTCTAGGTCCCACCCCCTCCAGAGAGGTAAACAGTGTGTATCTGGAAAAAAAAGGAAAACTTACTTGACTCTTTTTGTTATTTTCCCATTACTGATGCTATTGTTATATCACTGAAAATAAAATATTAATAAGAACAAAACACACACACACACACATATATATATGAAAATGTCATAATAAATCAGTTTACTCTGTATGCTTACTTAAATTTTAATTTAAAAATGGAGGCTAAAGCAGTTAATTCAGAGATTGAGCACTTAAAAACATGTTAATGCTCTGTTTTATTTTCAGTCCTTACGTTTTCATTCTGGTTCCCAACTCCTCCCAAATACTCCCTGAAGCACTATTAATAAAAATTCAGAGACAGAAATTTGGTTCAATCTGAAGGTTAGAGAAGCAATGCAGTCAGCCTAACTAGTCCTTACCTCTACCTCAGTTGAAATAGCATTCCTGCCTCCAGGAATCTCAGAATGAGACTGTGTCTGAGAGTTATCTCATCCTCTAGGGCTGGGATTAAAGGCATACACAACTACTGCCTGGTTTCTATGGAAAACTAGTGTGGCTACTGGGATTAAAGGTGTATGTCATTACTTCATGGACTATAAGGCTTGCCAGTGTGGCTCTTTTACTTTTTTGATCCTCAGGCAAGATTTATTTGTTAAAATACAAATGAAATGTCACTGTAGCTCCCCATCTGCTTTTGCTACATATGTTCTAACACTTTCTCATCTATACTATAAACATCTCTTATTCCCATTTCATGGTCCCTTTTCTAATCCATAATACACACACACACACACACACACACACACACACACACTACACAGACAGTACATGCATACATGTGTATGTGTACATACAAACATGCATGTACACACAGTCTAGAATTTGTATAAAAATAAAGCATGCAGTATTTATTATTAGACTAATTTATTTCTCTCAGCATAATGATTTTCAGCTCTGTATATTTTACTAAAATGTCATGATCTCTGCTTTATTTATGGCTTAGTAAAGTTCTATTTGTATCAAAAAATAGAAATAATTGGATAATTCTACGGCACATGGAGATTTGTCATTTTCCTGTCTGTGTCCAAGATTAAGAAGTGAATTTCTGTTTATTGTAGTAAAAATTAAAAAAAAATAATGTTTCTTCATTTTTCTCCTTTAACGTATCCTGAATAAAATGTAGTAGTGATCTATCATTCCTAGAAAAATTAATTTCTCTACTGAACATTATCTACTTGCTTCATATATCAATAATGCTCATTTAAAAATAAGTAATGAAAAATGTATACATTTATGTCATAAAATATCTTTGGTTTTTAAAACAAAAAAGTAGTCCTGCAGGGCTGTGGTGGCACACTCGGGAGGCAGAGGCAGGCAGATCTCTTGAGTTTGATGCCAACCTGGTCTACAAGAGCTAGTTCCAGGACAGGATCTAAAGCTATGGAGAAACCCTGTCGTGAAAAAACAAACAAACAAAAAAAGTAATCTTAACAAGTATGAGAAGCTAATAAAGCTTTAATGTGCAAATTAATAAAGGCTAAAATAAAAGAACATAGACATGCCAAATGGTTCAGGTAAGAGAGATTTTGAGCCATTGTTTTAGCTCTGAGAGTCACGGCAATCACAGTTAAAGAGAAATAAAAGGAGTATTCTGATAAAGGAAAAGAAGCTCACAAAGAGAGGGAAATATTCTTAGAAACTGAACTTTCAAAGTTTTTCATTGTGTAAATACTTACACAAGGGTCATTGAATGACAGACTCTTTAATCAGATTTGTGTTTTATGGAACAGTCTGTAAATTTGGCAAGAGATAATGTCTGCCCCAGAAAATGTTGACAAAGCTTCTAGGGAGCAGCCTGTCAGGCATCATGGTACTTGCTACATCCTGTAATTTAATATAGAAACTCTCATTTCGACTTCTACTATTTCTAACTTTGAGCAATGTGTCATATTTATTATGATAATTATGGGTTCGCTACCATTTGTCTTAGTACCCGCACTTTTATAATGGCATCCTTGAAACAATATCTACAAAATTCAACAGTGCACCACAAAAGTTTATACCACAGACTTTTAACTCTTCCTTGATAAGATGACCTTATGAACAGAGCATGTCATCGCCATAAGGCTTCAGGAATAAGACAAGGTTGTTCACTCTCTCCATATCTATTAAATACAGTTCTTGAAGTTCTAGCAAGAGTAATAAGACAACAAAAGGAGATCATGGGAATACAAATCAGAAAAGAATAAGTCAAACTCTCACTATTTGCTGATGATATGATAGTTTACATAAGCGACCCAAAAAATTCTATGAAGGAACTTTTACAACTCATTAACACTTTCAGTAATGTAGCAGGATACAGGATTAATTCAAAAAATCAGTAGCCCTCCTTTACAGAGATAATAAACAAGCTGAGAAAAAAATCAGAGAAACATCACCCTTCAGAAACCATAAAATATCTCAGAGTAACTCTAACCAAACAAGCTGTATGACAAGAACTGTAAATCTTTAAAGAAAGAAATGGAAGAAGACACAGGAAAAGGGAAATATATCTTATGCTCTTGGGTAGGTTGAATTAACATAGAACAAATGGCAATCTTCCCTGATTTCTTTCTCAGTCCCTGTATCAATTGTATATAAGAGGATTACTATTTTCTAGTTAATCTTTTTTTTTTTTTTGAGCTTTACATTTTTCTCTGTTCCCTTCCCTGTCTCTCCCCTCCCGGTCAACCCTTTCCCAAGGTTCTCATGCTCCCAATTTACTCAGGAGATCTTGTCTTTTGCTATTACCCACGTAGATTAGATCTATGTATATCTATCTTAGGGTCTTCATTGTTGTCTAGGTTCTCTGGAATTGTGATGGTTGGGCTGATTTTCTTTGCTTTATGTTAAAAATCCACTTATGAATGAATACATGTGATAATTGTCTTTCTGGGTCTGGGTGACCTCACTCAAAATGATGTTTTCTAGATCCATCCATTTGCCTGCAAAATTCAAGATGTCATTTATTTTTTTAATTTTTTTTTTATTTTTGCTGTGTAGTGCTTGATTGTGTAAATGTACCACATTTGCCTTACCATTCGTTGGTTGGTAGGCATTTAGGTTGTTTCCAGGTTCTGGCTATGACAAATAATGCTGCTATGAACATAGTTGAACACGTGTCCTTGTGGCACAATTGCGCATCCTTTGGATATACACCCAAAAGTGGTCTTACTGGGTCTTGAAATTAGGAAAATTGTTTCCTAATTTTCTAAGAAATCACCACACTGGCATCCAAAGGGGCTATACTAATTTACATTCCTACCAGCAACGCAGGAGTGTTTCCTTTACCACACAACCTCTCCAGCCACATCAGAAACGTATTTATCAGCTGTAGGAATTCTTTGATAGAAGTTTTGGGGTCACTTATGTAGAACTGTCTCATCATCTGTGAATAGCAATACTTTGAGTTTTTCCTTTCCAATTTGTATCCTATTGATCTCCTTTAGTGATCTTATTTATCTAGTAAAAACTTCCACTACTCTATTGAATAGATATGGAGAGAGTGGACACACATGTCTTGCTTCTGATATTATTGGAATTGCTTTGAATTTTTCTCCATTTAATTTGATGTCAGCAATTGTCTTGATGTATATTAATTTTGTTATATTTAGGTTTGTTCCTTGTATCCCTGATATCTCCAAGATTTTTATCATGAAGGGGTATAAAGTTTTGTTAAAGGCTTTTTCTGCATCTAATGAGATGATAATGTGTTTTTCTTTAAGATTCTTTATTTGAAGGATTACATGGACAGATTTTCATATTTTATGCCATCCCTGTATCTCTGGGATAAAACACACATGACCATGGTGTATGACCTTTCTTTATTTTTATTGTATTTGGTTTGTAAGCATTTTGTTTAGTTTTCTTGAATCAATAATTATGAGAGAAATTGATCTATAATTCTTTTTGTTGTTGTTTTTGAGCCTTTGTGCAGTTTGGATATCAGGGTGACTGGCATCATAAAAAGAATTTGACAATGTTCTCTCTGTTTCTGTTTGAGAAATACTATTATTAACTCTTCTTTTAAAGATGGGCAGAATTCTACATTGAAGCCATGGGAATTTTTTGAGGGGCGGTAGTGATTTTAATAAGTATCCCTATTTTTTTAGGGGTTATAGGCCTTTTTAAATTGTTTATCTGATTGTGGTTTAATTTGGTTTGTGGTAACTATCAAGAAATTTGTCAGCTGGGTGGTGGTGGCACACGCCTTTAATCACAGCACTCAAGAGACAGAGGAAGGCAGAACTCTTTGAGTTCAAGGCCAACCTAGTCTACAAGAGCTAGTTCCAGGACAGGCTTCAGAGCTAC
Source organism: Microtus ochrogaster (assembly GCF_000317375.1). Lineage (NCBI taxonomy): Eukaryota > Metazoa > Chordata > Mammalia > Rodentia > Cricetidae > Microtus > Microtus ochrogaster. The sequence goes on from NW_004949111.1 coordinate 5,529,293, forward strand.
AGGGAGAAACACTGTCTTGAAAAATCAAAAAAAGATAAAAGAAATTTGTCCATATTTTTTAGTTTTTCCAATCTTGTGAAGTACAAATTTCTGAAGTATAATCTAAATGATCATTTAGATTTCCTCGGTGTCTGTTGTTATGTCCCTCTTTTGGGTTCTAATTTCATTAATTTTGAATATTCTATACCTGCCTTTTAGTTATTTTTCATAAGGGTTTTTCCAACCTTGCTGATTTTTTAAAAGAACTAATTCTTTGTTTCATTGATTATTTGTATTGTTTTCTTTGTTTCTATTTTATTGATTTTGGCACTCAGTTTGATTATTTTCTGCCTTATACTCCTTTTTGGTATGTTTGTGTTTTTTTTTTTTTTTAAGAACGTTCTTGTCTGCTTTAAATCACTAGTATGAGATTCCTCCAAATTATTATGCAGTCACTTAGAACTATGAACTTTCCTCTTAGCACTGCTTTCATTGTGTCCCATAAGTTTGGGTATGATGTGTGTTCATTTTCTTTGAATTCTCAGAAGCCTTTAATTCCTTTCTTTATATCTACCAACATGTACAAAACTCAAGTCCATATGGATCAAAGACCTCAACATAAATCAAGTTACACCTAACCTAATACAAGAGAAAGTAGGAAATAGCCACAAGTGCATTGGCACAGGAAACAACTTCCTGAATAGAAAACCAGTAGCACAGACACTAATATTTACAATTAATGAATGGACTTCATGAAACTTAAAAGCATCTGTAAGACAAAGGACTGTCAATAGGACAAAACAACAGCCTACAGAATGGGAAAAGATTTTCACCAACTCCACATTCAACAGAGAGCTGATCTCTAAAATATATAAAGAGCACAAGGAGCTAGACATCAAAAAAACAAACAAACAAACAAACAACCCACTTAGAAAATTGGGTACAGACTGAAACAGGTTATCAACAAAAGAATCTCAAATGACCAAGAAACACCTAAAGAAATATTCTATGTTCTCAGATATCAGGGAAATGTAAATTCATTGACTCTGAGATTTTATCTTATATCTGTCAGAATGGTTAAGATTAAAACACAAGTGACAGATTATTCTGAAGAGGAAGTAGAGCAAGGGGAACATTCCTCCATTTCTGGTGAAAGTACAAACTTGTACAGCCTCTTTGGAAATAAATATGGTCATTTCTCAGATAACTGGAAATCAGTCTTCTTCAAGACCCAGCGATACCACTCTTGGTCATGTACCCAAAGGATGTTCAATCATACCACAAGGATACTTGCTCGATAATGTTCATAGCAGGTTTATTCAGAATAACCAGAACCTGGAAACAACCTAGATGCCCTTCAACCAAAGAATATATAAAGAAAATGAGTTAAATTTATCCAGTGGTGTATTACTCAGCTATTAAAAAACAATTACATCAGGAAATTTGAATTCAAATAGATGGAACTAGAAAAAAAATCATCTTGAGTGTGGTAAGTCAGGCCCAGAAAGTGAATCATGGTATTCATTCACTAATAAGTGGATATTGTCTGTAAAATAAAGGAAAACCATGCTACAACTTACAGATCCAGAGAGGCTAGGTAACAAGGAGAGCCCAAGGAGAATACATGGATCTCCCTTGGAAGGGGTAATAGAAGAGATCTTCTGCAGAGTGAAGGTGGGTCAGGATGGGACCTTGAGGGATTGGGTTGTGGGATGGATGAAAGGGGAGGATACTAAATGAGATGGCTAAAAGAGTGTGACATTTTGGAGTCTAATAAAAACCCAATGCAAGGTAAGTTCCCACAAATCTATAAGCATGATCCCAACTAAGACTCCTAGCAGTAGTGACTAAGTAGCCTGAACTGGTCATATCCTGTGATCAAATTGGTGACTACCCAACTGTCATCAGAAAGACTTCATCTGAGAATTGGGCAAAGCTAAAAAATACTGATGAATGGAATTTTAGTCTTTGGAAACATTGTAAGATAAGCTAGGTGTATGTTCTACCACAGAACCACACTCTTAGCACCTCAGTGGGAGATCCTAGGCTGGTGCTGCACACTGGTCACATCTCTACCTGTCATTTAATCATTTAAGTTTTTCAAAGTCCCTCCATCCCTCCTTCCCTCCCTCCCTCCCTCCCTTCCTCCCTCCTTCCCTTCCTCCCTCCCTCCCTCCCTTCTCTCTTTCTCTCTTTTCTTTTTTGAGTCTGGGTCTCTATATAGCTTTGGATCTCCTAGAACTCACTCTGTAGACTAGGATGGCCTCAAACTTAAAGATCCATCTTAGCCCTGTCTCTGGAGTGCTAGCATAAAAGGCATGGTTCACCACCTTCCTGTTGGACTGTAGTTGTTACTGTCAAACTGTCCTAGATAATGATGACGATGTAATTCCCACTGTCAGTCCACAATTTGAGTATTACCATCCCTGGGCAGCAGACAGGGAGAATGAGAATCATGGAAGTTTCCATCAAAAGGAAGTGGCTCACCTGCATTTGTACATGCCCATTGTGTTTTCTAGGTGTGTGCTAGAATGCCTGTGTGTTTTCCCATGTAGACATTTTCATTCACAAAGGTATGGGAGATACACAGAATATACCGGATGAAGGGAGGTCTTATATTCTAAGACTGATAAAAATAAGCTATGGAAACTTACTTAAATGACCCAAACTACATTGTACCTACCATTTCTTGTCTATAAATATGAATGCAATGCCAGTTTTGCTTAATGTGATTATTTTGTAGTATTGGAGAATGAACCAAGGGTGACATGATTGCTAGGCACATAGTTTACTAGGCTATATCCTAGCTTATTAACACTATAATTTATGATGACAACTTCAGGACATTTCCAAATATTTTATATTTTTAGAAAATTTATCTTCATGGATAGAGTTGGTATTCAGAAGCTAAACAGTAATCAAAATGAATGAAAACAGTTCTATAGTTGAAGATTATAGGTCAAATGAGAACAAAAACAAATTATACTATTTTTCACTGAAAGAGGGAAATCAAATTATAATCTTTTTTGAAAGTAAACATATAACCACATTATTCAACTGTATCATTATGGAAAACACTAACAATTGGCTAAAATTACCAAATCATTTTTTTCATTAACAATAAAACCCCGATTTGGAGGATGAAAACATTTTCCTGACATTTTAAGCTTATTGTTAAGACAGGTGGCCATTGATATATAAGTAGATATTCCGGGAAACTGTTTCAGAAAAGACCTGCCTTACTTAGCTAAGAAATGCTTGCTTTCTTGCATTTGTACTCTTGCTATTTGTATTAAGAATATGTAGTTTAGAACTTCAACAGTAATATAAATATTATGGTAAGAAACTCAAAACTATAAGTTAAGTACATATTAATAATTCAAGAGAACCAAAATATAAATAGCTGATTTTATCATGGGAATGAATAAGCTCTGGACTCCTTAACTCTGTAGTAAATTGCTTTATGACTGAGAAAGAAACACATAAAATTAACATAGTAATGTTTTTCCAGATTGTTTTACTGAAGATATATATAAGTTCAAGTCTGTTCAATTGTAGAAGCAAAATAATTTGCTTCTATGTAACATGTAAAGTGGAAACTGAGCTTTAATAAAAGTAGTCTTTCCAGCATATCATGTACTGAAGTTACATAAATATTTATGTTTTCCTGCACCCATCCTAATGACTTAAATAATTTGCCATGTCTAAAGCAAAGTCTGCATGAAATGTATCTCAAAACAGCCTTAGTTTATCTTCAAGGGCAAAAAGTTTATTCATTATCATTAACCATCTACTAAGTAGCAAGAGTAATATTGACACATTGAGATATTTTTTGTACTATGTGATAGGCTGAACCATAATAATATATAAACACATATAAGAGGATTATAAAATATCAGTTTTTCAGAACAAAAGTATAAGTACATGCACATTTATTATCCCTATAACTTCCCAAGTATCAAGCAAATGCCAATTATCAAGTAATGTTATTAGCTACTAATGAAGAAAATAATCATATGATCACAATAAAGAAAATTTATTTGATTGATAATAATGATCTCTAAATAGGGTATTTATATAGTCAGTGCCCACAGAAAGCTTAGACAAGCGAGATAATGGGAGGAAAGAAAGATTGGTCTCTCCATAGCTAGAGAGGTCTTACACCCTTGAAAAGAAACTATTACTGCAATTTTCTAATGCAACTAGAATTTCTAAGTATATTTTAAATACTTACTCTTATATGCACTGATAGGTGTAGCTATATCCCTTATCAAAGAATCTTCTTTTTGCAGATGATGAAGATATTACAGAGATCTATAACTGATAGAAACACAGAGAATAACTGACTGTTAGATCCATATTCCAAACCCATGCAACTCCTACAAATAAGGCTCAGGGAATATCACCAAAGAGGGGACAAAAAGATTTCAAGAGTTAAAAGACCAGAAGTCAGCTAGAAGATGGTGTGTTCTACCCATGACGCAGTAGACACACATGTGAAATCTCAATAATGCGGTTAACTAAGCAACATCACGCAATGACAGCCATGCGAATGTGGATGAGGGAAATTTCACAATGCTATGCTTCTAGAGGAAGCTACAAGCAATCATTGGCTACTAAGAGTAGGAACTATAAACGTAAAGGGAGGTTATCCAGTGTTTCATCCCTAAACACAAGTACATATGGGCAACTCTAAATGATCTCAGTAGTGTGAGTCTGTATATGTGTATCTGCATGTGTCTGTGCATCTGTGCATGTATGTACATAACAGTAATAAATAAAATTCATAAATTTTCAAGTGGAGGGGTACACAAGAGGAATTGTAGATAAAGATAGTAATGACAGTAATACTAGTGTATGAAATTCTCAAAAGCTGAAATATATAAATTAAAGAATGGGAGGCACTTTTAATAAAAGTAAAGCTGATGTTTTTATGACTTAATAGCAAGTTATAACTAATTTGATATGGTGATAGGTGTCCTGTCCTTACTCTCTATATATCTAGAAATTTGAGTTTTCTTCTTAGTCACGTGAACACACACATGCAGACCCTCCACACTAGGAGCTCTGCTAATTTGATAATCCTTTGTTGAAATTACCACCAGACAAGAAACTGCCAACAACTTAAAGAGAAAATAAGCACTCAAATATTGGAGCATTGACAATTTTATAAAGTAGTACATAAAATTTGAGCAGATTTTATTTGAGAACAAATAATGTCTTCAAAATTTTGGTCTATGGATTAATTTTTAGACACATTAGATCTGTTTATTGTTATGTTTTACATTTAATTTGTATGTATATTCAAGAGCACCAGATAATTTGTTTGGTTATGTCAAAGTAAAACTGTATATATCATATGTGTGGAAAAACTCCTTTGATATTCAAGAAATGAAATTTTAAGATTAAAATGAATCAGTAACAATACAAACCAAAGTTAAACTACAATGTAAACACTGGGTTTTTTTTTGAGGCAAAAACAGCTAAGATAATAAAATGCCCAAACAGTTAGTTAGTGAATATGACAAATATAAAGATTTAAAGAACAGTATAAGTCAAAGGAAACATTATATAAAGATGCAAAGGACATATATAAAGAACATTATAAATCATAGGAAGCATAAAACACAGGAGTCAATACAAAGGGTCATTAAATAATGAAGACATAACCCCCAATGTGCATAAATTGCAGAATTGCTGGGCGACTTCAATGTAAAAATATATTTTATGGATTAGAAGTATTAGAAAAATAAGACTGAGAATCTGGCAAAGAAGAATGTTATTGTGAAAATTTATTAGAAAAAATAATTTATTACACATAAAGATTATCTCAAGATAAACATAAAGGCTAATAAATAAGATGATCACATACACTTTGAAAAAACTAAGCAGTTTATAACAAGAAAGAGAAAAATCAAGTGAAAATGCTAAACAAATATTGAATGATAGTGTATTGAATGTTTTCTAACTCTACCAGTCAGTTTTAAGGCAGCTAATTTGAATTGGACTCTACACTGCAATCTTATATGTATTTTCTGAAACTGGAGTACCAAGGATAGCCATAGAGAATGAGATCCATAGAGAGAAGGTTCTATTACTTTGAATTAACTTAACTTACAAAAATATTGGAGGTTTAGACACTAAAATTATTCACAAATATCTCAAAGTACAGATGTAAATTATATATATATAGAGATAGATAGATAGATAGATAGATAGATAGATAGATAGATAGATAGATAGATAGATAGATGATAGATGGATAGATATTATCTCTGACATAAATGCTCTAAAACATCTGGAGGAAATCAGTAACTTGTTGAAGAACTAGTGGGTAACTAGTGGCTAATAAAATATGAAATTTGAATGTACATGTGGAGATTATTAGGATAAGATAAAAATAAACCATTGTAAGAAAATTTTTTGAATCATGAAAAGGATTAATACTATGATAGTATGATGTAAAAATTCTGAAAGTACTAAAAATTATGCATGAGGCAAATAACTATGAACTCTAAATGACAGGAAACTCAAGAATGACTTCAATAAAGAAATAAAAGTTAGACAAATACTACTTCCCTCCACTGTTTCCTTTTATCTCACAATCTACTGTGTTTTGGGAGTGCTCTATTCTAAAATAAGCCTTACTAAAGACATGGTATTTGAAGTGCCCAGTTTTACTTCCCATTAGACAATGATACAAGCACAGGGTAGACATTCAGGACAAGTCCCAAAACTGGATATTAATGAATCATCTTGCATACATGCTCAATTATGTCACAGAGATGGAATGCGGTGATCAACCAGGTTAGTGTCATATGAAATCTTGGGTTGGAGTATAGAATTAATCTCATTCAAAGCAAATATATTAAAACTGGAAATATAGTGTGGTTTCACAGACAGATTAAGACATTTTACCAATGGATAGATAAATGCTGGAAAGATATAAAGAACCAATGTCTACTATAGATTGTTGAAGAGAAATCATTTTAATTATATGTATCCCAAGCTTTAAATTATCTATCTTCTAAAAACATACTGTGACTTGCAAAGATGTTATTAAAGATAGGGCAATTGATTCTGGAAACAAACAAGTGATATTCTGAAAGATAACACAAAATTAGCAATAATGTTAATTGAATGAAAATGTCTTTCTCTCAGTAGCTTGGCTTAGAAAATAAGTTTCTCAGAACCCTTAGCTGAAGAAAAAAATATTAAGAGTTAAACAATATTTTGGTAACTCAGAGCCCAGGTAATAGAATATATGGTGAAAACATAAACTATGAGACTGAGGAACTAGGAAGACTATAGGTAAGTGTTGAAAGAAGAGAAAGGATGGTTGACACATTCAAAGTAACCACAGTAAAAAGCTCATAGTGAGAAAAACGAGATCATCTTGATGTGGGAAGGTCATATGTCAATCTGTTGATTTCAATAGTTAATAAAGAAACTGCCTTGGCCCATTTGATAGGCCAGCTCTTAGGTGGGTGGAGTAGACAGAACAGAATGCTGGGAACAAGGGAAGTGAGCTCAGATGCCATGCCGCTCCTCTCCAAGTCAGAGGCGATGAAGCTCCAGCCCAAGATGGACGTACACTAGAATCTTCCTGATAAGACACCAACTAGAGGTGCTACACAGATTAATAAATATGAGTTAAGCAAGATATGAGAGTTAGCCAAGAAGAGGCTAGATATAATGGGCCCGGCAGTGTTTATATGAATAGTTTGTGTGTTGTTATTTCTAGGGCTAAGCTAGCAGAGCGGGAGCCTGGTGGGACAAAAAGCAGGCCTGCCACAGCTCCTTGCACATCATCTCATTGAGAAAGTACACTCAGAGAAAAGTACTACTGAAACATATTTAAAAAGAATCCAGAGAACTGACATTGCCTATATTAAGATAGTTATTTGTAATATTAGCATTCTTAGAGATGATTTGCAGTGGTTTTCAGCCTTTAAAATGCTGTGACCGTGTAATATAATTTCTTACATTGTGGTGACCCCAACCATAAAATTATATTTTTGTTACTATGTAACTGTAATTTTGCTGCTGCTTTGATTCTTAATGGAAATATATTTGAAGATAGAGACTTGCCAAAGGGTTCATGACCCTTAGATTGATGACCACTGATTTAGAGGAATCCAGTAGTAGAAAACCAAAAGTTTAGACTAGGGCAGTGACAAATTAAAGTAATGAAATGACAAAAAAAAAGTATCATGTCATGAAATTCAAGAAGTTGGACCATCCCAGTGATTATTGAAATTTTATACTTAGAATTGACAGATATTCTTAGTTTTCAAGAAAATCCAGAAATATTTGAAATATTCCAAGTATCCCTTAAATTGGTGTCCATAAGCCCATGTGACCTAAAAGATATCTTTGAATTAGAGTCTTACTGCCACTGACAACTCTTAAACTATCTCAAATCTTGTTTTCTCAAGGCTAATATGATAGAATAAGTTTGGGCAATGGAATTTATAGCCTCGTAAAGACCAACTCAGTAAGATTCAAACACTAGGTTTGAATTTCTAATTGAATATAATTACACTATGCACTTAGAGGTCATCCACATTGCAATAAAGATATCCCATATTCTAGGCAGCTGACAATGTGTGAGAAAGTACAGACTTGCTAGAAAGAAGAAAGAGGATATATAAAAAGCTGAAGCTGAAATAGAAGAACTCCTTTCAAGTCCCTGATTGGTGATGGTGGGGAAGCACACTAACCAGATATTTACATGAGTTAGGTGGTATCTTGTATGGAAAATTGCAGAAAAGAGGTTAATTCTTTTGTTAGAAATATGAAGCCCAGCAGAGAGAGAGATATCAAAAGAGAGAACATAAAATCTGAGGTCAGAAATTAGTGAATGAAAGAGGATAGTTTAAACACTGTCCTTTTCTGGAAAGGAGCATGATATAGCAGCAGTTTTTACACAGAAAGAATCAAGGGCAAAATATGATATGAAATACATTTTAATAGTGAAAAAAGAGGGAATATCACCAAAAGCAAGTCAAAGGTAAATAGTAAACCTTTAATGTTAGTCAATTTTATTTTCATTTCTGGACTATCTTTTAATGCCAACTTAAAGTGCAACTGAACTGAAGAGGACACATGCTTCCAAGTTTATGAAAGACTGAGAAATTTTTAGAAATCTCATCATAAAATATGACCTTAGTTCTGCTATCATCCACTCTCATTTATTTATTGCAGAAGGTAAAAGATGAAATAATTCTTCTCTCAATTAAGAGATAATATCATACAGATGTTTCTCTAAGATAACTGCCAAATCTTATAGTCCCTGAACCACAATAGTATTTATACTTTGTTCCCTGAAAGTCATCACAACAGAACTGATACTACCTGCCTCATATAACTTAAGAGAACAATATCATGAAAAGAATTGATTTGTGTGATATACTATAAAATATAAGTTGTGTAAAGTGTTTCAAAATGATGACTATGAAAAAGTAAAAATTAGTCATGGGGCAAAATGTGAATTAATACTATTTTTACTTCCATATTAATTAAAAATGTTTCTGTATCCTTTTTACTCAGGATAGAATAAAATGAATCTGCCAACCCAATGTCGATTTACAATTTGACAAAGTTATATTAATCTTCTTTAGCAACAATAACATTTCTGGCAGAATAATTGTAAAGGGAGTTATTATTTACTTGCTTATGCAGTAGTCAAGAATCTTTTGTCCATATTTATCTCATCTTTACCCATAAGAAAATTAAATAGATATGTACATATCCATAAGCATTGTGTCATTTAAGTCATTACTATAGATATAATGTCTATAATTGTAAAGCAGTTTTTATAAATATAATTTTGTCTCAGAAATAAGCTATTGGCTAGGGATTTATAATGACCTATGAATATAAAATTAGATTTATTATCATGTGTGAATTGCTATAAATTTTAATTAGTTTCACAAATTAAGAAGATTCACTGTGATACTTCTACGCATATATAAGTTATGCATTTATTATGCATTTCTAGCATTCTCTTAGAATCACTAACATTCTCTTTGCTCCCTTTCATCTTAGCAAATCATGTTTTTCTTTGGATATCTTTTTTTGCTTCTATGTATAAGAGAAATGTGATGTTTGCTTTCTTAAATCTTGCTTACTTACTATAACATGTGCTCTTCCAAATCAATCCATTTTTGTATAAATTCTTTTCATTTTTCTTTCTTGGTTAAAACTATATCAATGTGTAAATAAAAAAATTCAGTTTCCAAAAAAGGATCACCTATCTATTTGGAGTAGTTTTTTTGTACAGAAAGACATACACACACACACACACACACACACACACACACACACACACACACAATTTACTTACAGAAATTCACTTGCTCTGTGCCATTTGTCAGAGAAGTTTTGGAAAGAATTCTGCTTCTTGACTCATTTTTTATTGAGTTTCATACCAAGGCTAATGAGATGTTACAGGCAATGTTTAGGATGAGTCTTTCTTTCTCATGTAATCTTCTTTGGGAATGTCTCTATAGACATGCCCAGAGATAATTTCTAAGAGATTATAAATCCAGTTAAGTTGACAATGACAATTAACTGCCTTATGTCTACCCGTTTTCACTGTGACACTCCTAAATATCACTTAAGATCACAAAACTCCCCCCTCATGTCTCAAGGACTCAGGCATTTCTTCTTTAACTGTCATGTCAATCCACCAGCATCATCCTCCAGCATCATCCAACCTCCCCTTCCATAGTGAAGTGATCAGTATTTTCTTTCAGGACAGCTTTGTTTTTGTGAAAATTCATTAACTTTGGTTTTGTATGGAAGAGCTGCTAAGATCTTTAGAGCCTTTCAAATTATACAAGCACCACATGGTGATTGGGATTCCTAATAGGAATATTTATAAGGAGTTATGTGCTTCATAGCAGTATATCACCAGAATGATCACCTCAATATGTCTAGCAAATTCCAAAATCAGCAACCCTACTGATATCTCTGGAACTTGCAAGCAGCTCCGCTGTCAAATCTCCTTCTTTCTAGTTTAGTTAGTCAGTCTCCATGTCCAGAATCTGCCTCCTTCCTTTTAACATGTTAAAAGGGAGAGGCTTAGAAATCTTCTAAGCTGCTATTCTTCACAGATTTTGTTTGCTATGTGAAGCTCTTAATCCTCCTGTTCCATTTTGGGACAATTATGTCAGTTTAGAGAAAATATTGCATTTCTGAAGAACATGCCATACAATAAGGTATCACCTTTATAACTTCTTACATTGGCAATGTAAATCCTCCTTGCAAAAAACTAACTTCCCCCATCATTTGGCCCTATACACTTTCATAAACCTTGGTAAAGTGGTTGATCAACCTGTAAATCTGTCATTGTGAATGACTGTAAAACTACCATCATGTAGACAAAGTACCACCCTAATTCTTGGTTCCAAATTTCTTTTACACTTTGCTTTTCTTATACTGTAACAAAGTGTAAGACAAAAAAAAAAAAAAAACAATAAACTTAATGGAAGAAAAGGCATTTTGACTTAGACTTCTAAGGTACATTCCATCATTTTGGGGTAAGTAGGGCCTCATGTTTGTGAAGCATCTGGTTATATGTAGCAAGAGTTAGGAAAGAGCAATTTTATCCTTTCTGCTCATTGTTAGACCCCTGATCACAAAATCCTCTTTGTGGAATTTTCCTTCTTGGTTAAATTTTTTGTATAAACACTTCTATATGCATTCTTAGATGCATCCTTACTAAACTATTCTAAGTCACATAAAGTTAACAATAAAAATTAATTATCACTTTATGCATTAGGGTTATTCCAGTCTTTACTACATAGAACATCCATCTCTCTATTCATATGTGTAAAAATTAATTTTCACAGGGATATGAGGGAAAAAGTGTTCCTATAGATTGTTGTTAGGAACGTAAACCACTACAGTCACTCTGAAAAACAGTGTGTAAGTGTTTTTCAAACTATAAAAATAATTGATACATGATTCAGCTATGTCATTCCTAGGTGTAAACCAAAAGCTAACCACTTATTGTGAACAATAGGATCTGCATACTCCTGTTTGTTGTAGCACTATTCACAAATGATAACCTGTAGAATATATTTACATGTTCATCTAGCATGTAAAGGATGAAGAAAATATGTACATGTACAGCTAGTGTATTGTCTTTCAATCACTAAAATAATGAGACAATGTCATTTTGGAAAGACAGATGTAACCAATGATCATGCTATTAAGTAAATAATCCAGACACAAAATTTTTATTGATCTTTTTGTCATACCACATTTATTCTCATATGTGAAATCAATAAAATGAGATCAAGAAAGAATGAAAGGATGTTGAGAAGTACAAAGGAAGAAGGTGATGAGAGGGCATGAGGAAACTGGATGGAATTGACAAAAACTATTGTACATCTTCTTGATAAACTAATCTTTTGATAATTGTGCATTAAACTTTGCTTTGTCTCTTATTGTATTTATTTTAAAGACTATTTTGTCAAGTGGAAGGGAACTGCTACTGCTTCTCAGGTTCTATTTGTGTGAATGAAATTTTTCATCCTTCAGATTTCAGTCTCTGTGATTGTCTTTATATGTAAGGTAAATTCCCTGTAGGCAGCATAATTCTGTATTGTGTTTGCAAATACATTCAGCGATTCTATGTCTTTAAAATAATTTTTATCTTTAACTGACATAAACTAGTGGTTTTTATTATGACCTTACCATGTATAATTTGTTGTTGGTGGTACTTCACCCCTCCTCTTCTCCTCATCTTTCTTACTCTCTACTCATGCTCTTACATTCTTATTAATTACCTTTCCACCTTCATGTAATATATATTATATCACATTTTCAAGATCTCCTAAGAATTCTTTTTCCCTCATAGTTTCTTTTCAGTTTTGTGAACTGAACACACACAATACATCCACTTACATGCTAAAATCTAAGCTAGGCATATGAGAGAGACATGTAATATTTGTCTTTCTAAATTGAGTTTACCCTACTACATGTTAAAAATAACAATATCTTAATTATAGTGAATTTTTTCATTTTAGTCATATATGTGTGTATTTTCAAATATTTATACTTGGTATTCCTGTCTTCAAGGATGTTAATTCCACAACTTGCAATTCAGTGTTAGTTTCCCAACATATTAGATATATCTAAGGATTAAACTGAAGAAGTGAATATATTTATCCTGATAATCCACATCAAAATAAATGTTAGTGATAACTGTTTATTACTTAGATCTTATATATTTCTACTTCAAAAATAGATATTTTTGATTTTCTTAAATGTCATTTATCTAAGTCTTTGACAAATTAAAGTTTACCTCTTTGCCTAAGTTTATATTAAACAACTGATGTCTGACTTTTATGCATAGTGATCTTTTTATCTTACCATAAAAGTAATCTCTCATAAATAGGGAAAGACTTTAATATCAGCAACACCATTTGGTCTAGGATACTATACATATTCAATATCCTCAGGGTATAATATGGACATTTTCTTCTCATATATCAAGGTCCCAATTTTCAAATGTGGCTTTAATAGACCTGAATGACTATGAATTGTAATACCTATAGCTCTATCTTATTATTAAGGATGGTTCCTCCTCCTTATACCTGTGTGTTGAAATAAGAGCGGCGGGGCTGCATCCCCAGCACCCTGCCGCCCACATGGCTAGTTTAGCTTATGTCCCGAAATAATTACACGGAAACTGTATT
>NW_004949111.1:5545699-5551217 GCF_000317375.1 Microtus ochrogaster
CTTCTTTCTCCCAGCATCCTGTTCTGTTTTCTCCGCCTACCTAAGGGTTGGCCTATGAAATGGGCCTAGGCAGTTTCTTTATTAATAAGAAATCATTCCCACATCACCTGTGCATAGTTTTCTTTTCAGTGCAGAAAATAGGTATATTAGTAACTCTTACTGCCTACTTCAGATTGCATACTGACACATTTACAACTGATTGATTGTTATTGATTTCTCATTTTCTATTCTTCAGTGTCCCTGAACCATTTAACCCAAAGTAGCCAATTGCACAGTCCATGTAATAATTATTTCACTAAATTATTTCAAATATATTAATGACTATAACTTGTGGGACATTTTCTTATTCTAGGTGTGCAATAGTTAGAAGGTGAACTTCCTATTCCCCCAACCTATTACTTCTTCATATGTGAGCCAGAGAAGTTGCTTTTAGTAAGATGGGATATAACTAAATCTGTCCCCCAACATTTTGGCTCATGCTCACTATATGAGTTTTCATTATGTGAGAAAATGATACCAAGCTGCTATATGATGCAGAAGATTTAAATTCATTTTTAGGAAACATTCTTGATAAAAAAATAATCACAAGATTCCATACTTAACACAAACCCAACATTGGTTATAAGTTTTCATACTGCAGCATTATAGGTTCTAGGTGATTTGGGGTGAGACTGATAATATCTTTGATTAGCGCTGTCTGGTAGAGCAGTCTGAGAGAAATGAGCCTTTATTAGGATTTTGATTGTCCTTAGTAACTGAATTGGAAGACAATGAAAAGAAAGTACACTAAAATGAATGTATAAGTGTTCCAGAGGAATGATAGTTAGATATTATAATCAAAATACACCTTTTACTGTCTAAAATCTGAGTGATGCATTAATTTTGTTTCAGATGTTTTAAATATTTTTCAACAGAGTGATTCAAATTCTTTCCTTATTAGCCACTAAGCCTTATTTGACCTACCTTACCATTACTCCACTTGTTTTTGGAAACATGAGGCTTTTCTTTTACTAGGATGACAGGGAATGAGTGATAAAGTGTAAATATCTGTTCTATCACTCTGATTAAATGGCACAAAAGTAAGACAAGAAATTTAGAGGAAGTATTCTTGTTAAGAAAGGTTTCAGCTGAAAAGGGAATGGGAATTAGAGAAGCTATGAGAGAGGACAACTAAAACCAAAGAAATGCATGTATGAAACTGACAGAGTAATTTTTAAAGTTTGAACAGATATGCAATACATACAATGATATTTATTTCCATACATTCTCTCATTAAGCCAATTTAAAAGAATGGCCTTTCTAAGCATGTTAGTATTAAATAAGTAAATTTAATTACTTTTTATTTCACTTGAACTTTTTTTGTAGACTTTTACCAATTCACAGCTTAGTGAATTGATTTTAGCTCAATTGAACGTTCTGACTTTTCTTCTGGGTTCTTGAGTCTGTTAAACTTAGTTACAAACCTCTTAGGACAACATAAATAACTTGCTGAAGTGTAGTACTTGGAGATTTTATAGGAAAGATACTAAAATCCATGTACATAGGAATGTAGACAGAGATGTACTGTGGCGTTTTCTTTATAACATTATGGAGACTGATACGTCCCATGATTTATAGTCTTGAAGCTAGTGGCCCAAGGGAATGGTAGTATAACTTCACTCTAAACTTAAAGCCTCTTAGGTGAACAATTTTACGTTACTTTGAGCTTAAAATGCTAAGAACCATTAACAGCAATATCAACTTAAAGGAAACTATGGCTACTAACTTAAGCAGGGACGGTATTTGCCGTTCTTCCATTCTTTATTTTTTCCATCAGTTGATTAGACAGTGCCCTCCCACAAAAGTGAGAATACACATTTCCCCTCAATCTATCAATTGCAGATGAAATTTCATCAACTATCTAAATGTCGTTCATTCCAGTCAAGTTCACATATAAATTAATATTCCTACAAAGGCTTTCTCTGTACCTTGTATTTGTTTACCTGTTTCAATTGACTCTTCCATTTCAATATTTTCCTTGTGTGTTGCTCAACATGTAACACTGTGAAGAAACACTTGGTTTGAATAACGAAAGGGAGAAAGATGTTTTTTGGTACGTGATTTCGAAGAGTCCAACACAGAGTCACTGAATCTCAGGATGGTAAAGGTGGGAGCATGTAGATGAACAAAGCAGAGGTAATGCAGGAAAAGACAGGAAAGAGGCCAGAAATGAGAAGCGTTCTTCAATGGTTTATAGAAATGAATGCTGAATGGATACAACTTAAGAGTTAAAAAGTCCTGCCCAAATGGACCATTAAAACAAAAAGATCAAAAGTCACATAAGACTTGAAACAGAGGCTCCATTCCACTCGGTCACATTGAGCCGCGCCAGGGCCTCCACAGCCGCCCCAGGCCTCCTGCCTTCCGACCATGCATCCCCGCAAAGTGAGCGAGCTTCGGGCCTTCGTGAAGATGTGTAAGCAGGATCCAAGCGTCCTGCACACCAAGGAAATGCATTTCCTGAGGGAGTGGGTGGAGAGCATGGGAGGTAAAGTACCATCTGCTACTCACAAAACTAAATCAGAAGAAAAGGTCAAGGAAGGAAAAAGAGATGATAAGACAGAGGAAAGCATAAAGACGGATGAACCATCAAGTGAGGAGAGTGATCTAGAAATTGACAATGAAGGTGTAATTGAGCCAGACACTGATAACCCTCAAGAGATGGGAGATGAAAATGCAGAGATAACAGAGGAGATGATGGATCAAGCAAATGAAAAGAAGGGGGCTGCCATTGAAGCCCTAAATGATGGTATGGTGAGCTGCAGAAAGCAATTGACTTGTTCACTGATGCCATCAAGCTAAATCCTCGCTTGGCTATTCTGTATGCCAAGAGAGCCAGTGTGTTCGTCAAATTACAGAAGCCAAATGCTGCTATCTGAGACTATGACAGAGTCATTGAAATAAACCCTGATTGAGCTTAGCCATACAAGTGGCGAGGGAAAGCACACAGACTCTTGGGTCACTGGGAAGAAGCAGCTCATGATCTAGCCCTAGCCTGTAAACTGGATTATGACAAGATGCTAGCGCAATGCTGAAAGAGGTTCAACCTCGGGCTCAAAAAATTGCTGAACATCGGAGAAAATATGGGCGAAAACGTGAAGAGCGAGAGATAAAAGAAAGAATAGAAAGGGTGAAGAAGGCTCGAGAAGAGCATGAAAGAGCCCAAAGGGAAGAAGAAGCCAGAAGACAATCTGGGGCTCAGTATGGCTCTTTTCCAGGTGGTTTTCCTGGGGGAATGCCTGGTAATTTTCCTGGAGGAATGCTGGAATGGGAGGGGGCATGCCTGGAATGGGAGGAATGCCTGGACTCAATGAAATCCTCAGTGACCCCGAGGTTCTTTCAGCAATGCAGGATCCAGAAGTCATGGTGGCTTTCCAGGATGTGGCCCAGAACCCAGCAAATATGTCAAAATATCAGAACAACCCAAAGGTCATGAATCTCATCAGTAAATTGTCAGCCAAGTTTGGAGGTCAAGTGTAATGTCAAACAGAGCCCTTGCTGAATGAAGAGCAGCTTAGCTCACTTACTGGATGTTGCAATAATACAAACCAGTGTACCTCTGACCTCATCAGGAGAGCTGGGGTGCTTCGAGGACTATCCCTACCCTTCTGCATCAAATGCGGCTGAAGCATTTTACAGTGGTTTGCCATTAGGGTCTTCATTCAGATAATGTTTTCCTACTAGGAATTATAAACATTTTTCAACCTTAAACATATTTTTTAAAAATTTAGGGGGTATTAATTCCTCCATTTTTCTTTACTAATCTTTTTGAGTTTTTCCTTTGAATTACTGGGCAAGGAAGCTAAATATGGTCGACTTACTGATCTCATGAATGGAAATAAAGGTTTGTTAGTGGGAAGTAAATAAAACTCATTCAAGTTGATTGAGTTGGACATACACAAAAAAGACTTGAAACAGAAGGACAAAGTTTTCATATTTATAATATGAACTGTCTCTCCAAAAGCCTCAAGTGTGGGAGGTTTTATCACATTTTGATGTAACTGTTGAAAGAAGATTGGGAATTTTTTTCTTCAATTTTTAATTCCTCTTATTAGTAGCTAGTGTCATTTTTTTCTTTCATTTCCATGTTGCGTAATTCAAATGTTTTGGTTTGTTGTGACTGGATATTTTTAATTAAAAATTCTCTTCTATGAAGTTATAATTAATTAAATCATTTATTCCTTAAAACCCTCTCATGTACTCTCTCCTTCTTGCTTTCTTTCAAACTCATAACCTCTTTTTTAACATATCGATAGATGTATGAATAGATAGGTAGATAGATAAATAGATAAATTTCTTAATATATATCTTCTTAATGTGTGTGTGTTAGATGGCTGGATTTCTGAACTATCAAAGTTTTTGATTGTCTATGTTATATTCTCAATATGTGACTGTTCAAATTACTAAGCCTCTGTATATATTTTTGTCTCATCTCTAAATTTGAAAAAAATAAAATTTGATGTTTATGTGAGCCAGCAACAATATGAATCAGCTTGACTAAAGTAATAGAATGGCATTATTATAGCCTATTTGTCTACAAAATTGAAACCTCGGAGGCAGTTTACTATGTGGGCAAGCATCTGGTAGACTATTATCTAAAATTTTAGGGTACAAAATATTGTAAGGTGAGGCTTCCATACATTTATGCTTCTTTGCCTCTCCTATAGAGAGGCATACATTTTAAATATGCATATTTTGTTGAAAATAAATATTTTTCATTCAATATAGTCTGATCATAATTTCTGCTCCCCAACACCTCTCAGATCCTCCCACTTGCCTTTCTCATTCTCTTTATAAAACAAGCAAACAGGCAAACAAATGAAACTACTAGATACTAAAGGCTAACATGAGAAAGTGATAGGAAGGAAGGGGCGTACGGGAAATATATCCTCAGTTTGCAAATCCATAGGGTGTGGTAATACTAACCAACCTAATCAAACACTGCTTGCTGCTGGGGGTGGGTGCTCCTCTCCCTATCACACAATAGACTAGATGGCTAAACTATCAAAGATTTTGTTTGTTTGCTTTTCTGTCTGGAGACCCAGATGTCCATGTTTAATATTCTGGCAAGATGGAGTCTTTGAAAAAAGCTATCTTTATGGTTTGGAGATGTTTGCCACCTTATTTGGAGAGGAGAAATCTGTTTATTTTGTTTCAAAAATTACTCTAATCCTATAAATGGATCATTGATTTGCCACAATAGCCCATTTAACATTAGTTGCTTCCTAGTAAGCTTATCTCTAGGTAGGTAGATAGGTAGGTAGGTAGGAGGATAGATAGATAGATAGATAGATAGATAGATAGATAGATAGATAGATAGATAGATAGATAGATAGATAAGCTAAAAATTGGAAAAGTTATTCCACAGTAACCACCTAACCGGTCATTACTTTTACTTACATTTCAATATCTGTACAGTTGAGTGTCATACTGCTGTCTATTTCTATACTTTAATATATCATGCATCAATTGTACCCAT
>NW_004949111.1:5551455-5583970 GCF_000317375.1 Microtus ochrogaster
AATAAATAAATAAATAAATAAATAAATAAATAAATAAATAAAAAGTTACTTCATCTTCCTCACCTTTTAGTCCTTTAAGGTTTTCTGTTCTTTTACATTATTATTATTATTATTATCTATTCCTTAATTACATGATATGTGTACAACTGCATGTCTTTTTACTAGGAAGTGCATGTAATTTTCATATCACAAACAAACT
Organism: Microtus ochrogaster; assembly: GCF_000317375.1. Classification (NCBI taxonomy): domain Eukaryota; kingdom Metazoa; phylum Chordata; class Mammalia; order Rodentia; family Cricetidae; genus Microtus; species Microtus ochrogaster. Next base: position 5,551,655 of record NW_004949111.1, read on the forward strand.
CTTTCAGTTAAAGATAAAAAAGGAAAGAAAGGCATATAAGGTTACTTGTTTCATAAAACTCACGCAAATATCCATCTTTGTGTAGCTTTGTGTTGTGTAGCTATGCATGATAAACATGAAAACTTTATTTCAGTGTTTTTCTCCATGTCACATAAAACAACTGATAATATTAGAAACAAAGCCAAAAAGGAAGGAAGGAAAAAGAGAGAGAAAGAAAGACAGGAAGAAAGGAAGGAAGGAAGGAAGGAAGGAAGGAAGGAAGGAAGGAAGGAAGGAAGGAAGGAAGGAAGGGGAGGAAAGAAGGAAAGAAAGGAGGAAGGAAGAAAACCAAGGAACTTTTTTTTCTCATTCTAACCATGAGGATTCTCAGAGATTTCCCACTATGGTTCAATGGTGGAGATTGTGTGATAATATTCTATCCTCTGACAGACTATAGTGAATGTTGTGTGTAATGCAATACACATGTAACATGCATCATTAGAGCACAGCAGATAAGATTTGCCCAAGGGATGAGTAGGCATGCACAATTTCAGTTATTGATTGGGACTTGAGGCTATGTTTTTGTTAGCATCTTTCTTGTTAAGAAATTTTAAATATAATCTTTTCTTATTTTACATAGCTATCCCTGTTCCCACTCCCTCCTCTCTTCCCACTCCACCCCTCTCTCCACCCCACCCCCATTTATTCCTCAGAAAGGTTATGGTTTCCCATGAGGGGTCAACAATGTCTGATACTTCACTTCAAGACAAGTGCAGGGCCCTCCCACTATATCTAGGCTGAGCAAGGCATATATCCAAATAAAATGTGCTCCTAGTTGCTAGTTCAAGCACTAGTGATAAACCCTGACTCCACTGCCTGTGGCCACACAAACTGCCCAAGCCTCTCAACTGTCCCCCACATTCAGTGGGCCTAGTTAGGTCCTATGCATGGTTCCCCTGCTATCAGTCCCCAAGAGTCAGTGAGCTCTTACTAGCTCAGTTCAACTATTTCTGCGGGTATCACCATCATGGTCTTGACGCTTTTGCTCATATTATCATTCCTTCCTCTCTTGGAGTGGTCTCAGGTAGCTTCCCTGTAGAGCTCTGTATCTGCTTCCATCAATTGCTGTTTGGAGGATCGATGAAGATAATTAAGGCAATCATCAATCTAATTACAGGGGAAGGCCAGTTTTATGCAACCTCTCCACTGTTGCTTAGAGTCTTATTGAGGCTATTTTTTATTTGATGGTAAAAGATCTACTCTGGTTTCATATCCTTCACAAAGAACTGCAGCAGAAATAACTATGTTTCATCCTATAATGATGAAATAGAATGAAGACATGAAGAAAATGACTGGAAAAATTATACCTTGTATTCACCCAGAAAATCTCAGTTTTGTGAATGCACATAAAACAGCATCATAACTTTATAAAACATTGTACTGGATGCACAGGATTTTTGAGGGAGGCTCTGATAATGTGACTTATTAATGTATTCTAGTACACTACTGTTTCTATAGATCCAAGTGCCATAATTTTTGTTAACCATTTGAGCCTAGGATAACATACTCACTCCAAAAGGAATGTTTTATACAGAGTTGCCAAATTATTCTGTGAATCTTTTATTAGGTTAGATGAGAAGAATATTCTTATGGGCCATGAGATAATTTTCATTAAAAACTATGCTATAAGGAAATTTTATAGATTATATAATTAAATATGGCAGTTAATGTATAGTAAGTACTCATTTCAGAACAAGAAAAATTCACAAATCCCATTAAATAGACATCATAATTGTTCAAATTCTACTGAATTATAATTGATAAAAATGTATGCCAGATATACAGTGTGATAATTTGATATCTTATACAAACTTCGAATTGGTTATGCTAGTAAAATTAACACACTACCAGCACATATAGTTTTATTTCTATGAGAGGCAGTGAAGAAGCTTAAGATCTAATCTCTTAGCAACTTTCAATTAGCTAATATAGTATTATTAAGTAAAATCACTATCCTACACATTTGTTCCCCAGAACTTACTCATCTAAAATAGGCCTGTTTCTTACACAAAAGTATGTGGAAATTACTCTTTTCTCTGAATTTGTTCTAATAAACTATTTCCATTTCATGTATAAATATCATAACATATTATTTTGGTGTATGTGACTTATTTGACTTACAAAAATGAATTCCATGTTCATCCACATTGTTGAAAGCAGTAAAAATTTTATTTTGTAAAAAATACTTCACTTTGTGTGTTTATCACATTTTCTTTATTGATTTACCATCAATGGAACAAAAATTATGGCATTTAGATCTATATATATATAAAATATAATCTTACTTTTTATGAAAAATGCTTAAAGGAATAAAAAAAAGCAATGATGTCTTTGACATTTACTTCATGTTCTTTGGATTTATTCTCAGCAGTGAAATATTTGACTCACATATTACTGATATTTTTAATAATCTAGAAAGAGTACATTTTGCCTTAGTAGTTATACCAATTTACATCCTTGCTACTGTGTGTTAAGAGCCATTGTTCCTTCTTTATATCCTTTCAAACAGTTATTGCCAACTTTTTAATAATAGCTAGCCTAATGGGATTGAAGTGATATACAACGGTGATCTTCATTTTCATTTTTCTGATGATCAGTGATGTTTATCAGCTTCAAGAAATGAATTTTAGTTTGACAACCTACAAGCAACCCAGTGGTTGTCTGTTCCTTTTTTTTCTTTTTATAAGATTTTATATCTGTTTAGGTTTTTGGTTCCTTTTAAAATCAGGAGTGTATTTTACCATTGAATAAAGATTTGTCTGCATTTTTTCCATTTCACAAATTGCTTTTGCTCCTTCTTAATAATGGATTCATCTTCTGTTCTCTAGAAACTTTATTTTTAGTTTTGTATGTAATTACTTATTTACCTTTACTTTAAAATTTTAGAATTGTTTATTTTATTTTACTTGAATGAATGCTTGCCTCTATGTTTGCATTTGTACCACATGCCTCTTTGCTGTCAGAAAAGGTCAGGAGAGAACAGCAGATCCACTGGAACTGGCATTATGGATGGTTGTTAACTTGCATGTGGGAGGTGCATGCTGACTCTGAGTCCCCTGCAGGAAAAACAAGTGCTCTTAACTGCTAGTCTGTCTCTCTAGTCCCTAATTCACTTTTTCCCCTATACTTGTGTAGTCATTCAAAAAGCCATTACTAAAAAATTATCAAAGAACTTTGATTTTTTCTTTAAACATATTCATGGTTTCTGATCTCATTAATTTAAAGTTTCAATAAATTTTATAGGAATTTTCATAAATGACACAATAAAATCTTACATATTTTTCCATGTGCATTTCCAATTTCCCCAGAACTGTTCAATAGAATACCCATTACTATTTGAATGCTTGTCAACGTTTGCTCAGAACATTTGAGTGTTATTCCATTGCCAGATTTTTTTTAATTACTAAGGCTTTGTTCTATGTTAGAAAATAAGAAATCGAGTATTTCTGACTTTGCTCTTCCTGACAATTGGGTTAGCTATCTTGAGCCAATTGTGCTTACATGTGAATTCTGGATTGTTTCTCCCTACCTTTGAAAATATCCTTTGAATTTTGGTAGAGATTACATTGACTGCATGAATTATTTTGGGAAGTAAAGGCATTTAACAGTGCTGATTTACCATTCATTATTATCAATTGATTTCTTTCTATGTGTTTCTGCCTTTAGTAAAAATTTTATTCATTTCAGTTTAAAGTTTAATTTATTCCTAAGCATGTCTCTCCTTCAAGTGATATCTTCTCCTGAGAGGTTTTTATGAGTAGAGTATTTTGTGACTACTGTATAAAATAAAACTGATTTTAAAGATAATTTGGTATCCCTCAAATTTTAAAATTTCTTTATCAATTCTAGTAGTTTTAAAGTGTAGTTTTTGGAGTTTTGTACAAATGAGATCATGGTATTTATAGACAACAACATCACCAAAAACCCAAAACCAAGTAGACTTGCACCTTTTCATGTTGGTTGATCTATACATATTCCTGCTAAATTTCTCTAGCCATATTCCAACATGCAGTCAAATAAAGTGTGCAATGTTATCTTGTTTATCATCTGAATGGAAAAACATTCAGAATTTCACTGTTGAAAATATAAATTTAAATTGATCCCATATATCTAATATGGAATTATATTTCTTGAAATCTATCTTCTTGATGGGAACCTTTACCACAAAAGTTACTAAATCTTAATAAATACCTTTCTCATTCCTCGATTATACTGTCATTTTAATACATCAGTCAGTTAATTTGGGATGTAACTTAAATTTGTCTACATATTACATAACACTTTTGCATTCCAGAGGAAAAATTCTACTTGATCTTAATTTATTATCATTTTAATGTGTAATTTAGTTTGGGTCGCTAATGATTTGTTGAGTGTTTTTACTTCTATGTATGCCAGAAATATTGACCTGAGATTTTCTTTTCTCATAGTGTATCTATCAATTCTGGAATTCTAAATAAGTTTAGATGTATCTGGCAATGCTGGGATTCTAAATTATATTTAGATAAGTTTACTACATTTTTGCCACTTTCATAAAGGTCTAAATTGATCCCCTTAATTATTGATATAATAGTCAAATAATTAGGAATTTTATTTTCATGATATGATTGGACTTTTTAGCTACTGATTCATGGTCTTATTTACTAATTTTTTTCAGATTTTGTATTTTTTTCCTAATATGATCTTTATAGTTTGTTTCTAGGAAAGCATCTCTTTATTTTAAGTTGTTTATTTGATGGTGTGTAATTCTTGTTAGTAGTTGTCTTAAAATACTGTTTATTTAAGTTACATAAATTATAATATTACTCAGCAGCTGAGTGCCTACAGCTTAAGTATAATGAAAAAGGAGGAGGAGGAGAAGGAGGAGGAGAGAGAAGATAGATCAAACATTGGTTTTTGAAACCTCAAAATACACCTCCAATGACACAGCATACCTCACAAAGCCATACCAACTGAAAAACAAACATGAGCCTCTGACAACCATTCTCCTGAAAACTATCACTTCAGTCCTTGGACCCTATAGGTATGCATCCATGTCATAATGCCAAATGCATTTAGTTCAACTTCAAAAGTCTTCATGGTCATTTCAGTCTCAAGACTGTTTAGATGCTCAAAGTCTAAAGTCTCTCTGAGACTTAAGACAATCTTTTAACTGTAATCCCAAGTACAAGCAAAAAGCAAATTGCATATTTCTAACATACATTACCATTCCAAAGGGGATGAAAGGGGGCACAGTGAGAAAATACTGGACCAAAGCAAGACCAGAGTAGAGCAAATTCTGAATCCTGACTTATATGGCTCTTTCTAGCACCCATTCCTTCTAGCTTTGTGGACTGCAACACATTTCTTTCTCCTGGGTTGGTTCTTTCTCCCTGTCTGCATTTCTCTTTAGTTGATAACCCATGGCTGCACCATCACCAACATGTTGGAGTTTCCATCTAAATGCAAACTTCACCTTAATAGTCTCGTGCAGTGGCCTCACCAGTCCTCCATGCAGGGACTACTCTGCCACAAGCCTAATTCAAGCGGCTTTTGTTAAGTGTGGAAGAAGATACCACAACCTCTTTTTCCTGTATCTTTAATTTTAAATCCAGACAGAGCTATGTGGTCAAAGGTGCTTCTGCTTGCTTGAGATGGAATCTGGCCAAATCCTTGGATTAGATTTCCCAGAGATTTGGCTGTTGACTCTTATTATGTGGAGGAAATTCCTTGGGTTTCTTCTTTTCACACGTTGCTATATTACCTATGTGGGATTTTGCCTTAACAGTACTACTCTCTTTCTTTCTTTCTTTCTTTCTTTCTTTCTTTCTTTCTTTCTTTCTTTCTTTCTTTTTTTCAGACAGGGTTTCTCTGTGGCTTTGGAGCCTGTCCTGGAACTAGCTCTTGTAGATCAGGCTGGTCTCGAACTCACAGAGATCCACCTGCCTCTGCCTCCCAAGTGCTGGGATTAAAGGCATGCGCCACCACCGCCCGGCTACTCTCTTTCTTTAAACTGGAACATATAAAGGAAACCCACTATAAGTCCTCCCATTCCCTCTTCCCTTTTTCTTCTTCATCTACTACTGTTTGTTTCATTCAAGAAGAAAATGAGACTCATAAAGAAAGAAAAATATATATACATTTTTGAAAATATAAAGAATTGTTTTATATAGTGGATTATAGTGATGAATTATGTGATATCTGGTGCTTACCTGCTTAGGCAGAGTCCCAGATACTGCACTGCAAAATTGCTCTCAGGCCTCTCATTGTCTCCCACATAAGTACATTTACTATATTTCCCATGTTTTCCACATGTATTTTGTGGCCTGTTGAAACAGCTACATTGATTTTGTTATATCACTGTGATTTTTTTACCTCTCAGTCTCTAATTGTAGTTGTTTTGATTAATCTCTGTTTTAAAGTGTAATAATGTCTTTTGACCTCAATTTCAAGCTAGCAGTAATTACTAGCTGTTGAGGCAGTAAGTTGGTAGTTTTTGTTTTTTCTCCCCATCCCAAATGTCTATAAATAGATTCTGGAGAAAGAACCTAAAGTATTTATTCTGAAAGACTTTTGCCCAGGTTTTGAAAATCAAAAGTAAGAAAAAATATATATTTCTATAATATCTCAATGACCTTTCAGTTGACTAGTATCTGAATAATTTCAAATGTTCTTTTTGTTATACAGGATTGATTGTGCTTCAATTCACCAAAATAATTACTTAGTCTATTATTGGTAGGAACTTACATTGGCTAGACTAAGCATAGACTCTTTCTTTTCATGAAATTTGGATTTATAGCTAAACCATAAATGGAAAACCACAAAAGGAGTGTATTCTCCTTGATATGAAGGTCTTTTATGACATAATTTGAAAGTTTTATCCATATGATTAGAATCTACCCTTTATTTTTTCCAGATATAACTCTTAGATATAATATATAAGACAATTCTTTAGAAAACCATGTGAATCAAATAAATAAAAATATTTACTTCCATAGTGGCATAAAAGCACGGGTAATACCTAAGAAATATTCATTATAAAATGTTCAATATAATAAAGAAATTAATTTAATAATGATTTAAGAACACACAGTTCACATTATATATAACAGTGAAAATCGAAATGTTCCTCAATGATGAGGACAAATGCAAAAATTATTACTCTTGCAACATTTTTCAACATAATATTTATTGCAGGTTCCATGCAATACCACCCATAGTCTCAGCCTGGTTGGAAAGCAGATGACAAGTCCCTTCTAAGTGCCTCATTCACAGGCCTATAGCACAACTTCCCTCTCAAGTTTTAATTTTGTAGATTTTGCTACTGGAAAGGTTCCCTGTTGTTGCAGCCCCAGAGTGGGGAGACTGAAATCACCTCTTCTCTGTTACTTTGTTTAATGCTCTAATTTTGAGTCTACTCATTATTTTTTAAGTACATATTTTTAACTACTAGGTTTTTGGTATGTGAAGTTTTGTATGCTCCATCTATCCATAGAGAGGGAATTGTAATAACTTCAATGAATGCCAGAATGTGGGGATAGCACTAAACATAAACATGATAATTTTTATGTATAGATGAGAATTATAGGTGATATTTTATGTACCTAAGATAATGGTATTGTTTATTTTTTAAATTAGGCATAACAAGAGATTAAATAATAAAATAAAAATGAATACATATGTATATATAAATGCATAAAACAAATATGTGTGATGTGTGGTTTAGCTCTCCCAAAATATCCTACTTTACTGGTTTAGCCTTTCTGTCTGTAAGGAATCAGAAATTTTATATGATGGAATAGAATGATGTATGCTCTGTAAGTGAGCAGATGATATTGGACTTTATCAGATAACTGAGACAGCTCAAGATTTCATCATGGTTCTTATGAAGGTACAGAATCTAGACATAAATCAGTTATTAAATTTTCATTTCATATTTTCAGACTATCAGTAACTTCTTGTAAGTGAAACCACTTACAAAAAAAGCCAATCTATACATTAAAGAGAATCTATTAATGAAAAAGAAATTTAAAAAGTAAGGAAATGAGTACTCCTATGTATGGTAGAGGAGATGGTCTATTGTAGACATAAGGAAAAGCATAGCTAGAGGCAGACACTTCAGGGAGAATCCAGAGTGGACATGACCAGACTGATCTGGGCCATGTGGAATGGGGGAAGGGAGAGGAGAAAACTAAACCAATAGGCCAGGAGGGAGAAGAATAGATGGACAGGTCAGGTAACCAAAATGGTTAGATTATATAGGGAAGGGAAGCAGTGGGAGGGTAGCAGAGCCCCTGAACTGGAGAGGTCCTTTTTAATTAGACATGAAAGAGGAGATGAAGTGGGATGTCCTTCTATATATGTGTTGCTTTTTTGGTTTATGAATAAAGCTGTGTTGGTCAGTGGCTTAGCAGAGTAAAGCCAGGTGGGAAATCCAAACAGAGATAGAGAGAGAGAGAGCAGGAGGAATCAAATAGAAGTCAGCTGCTGAGTAAATATGTGGAATTTATCTTCTCTATCTTGGAATGTCAGCTAAGTGATGCCATACTGATCTTGTTGTGGCAACCATATTGTTGAGAGTTCATGGGTACAGCTTCCCTTTCTTTAATTGATTTTATTGAGCTATACATTCTTCTCTGCTCCCTTCCCTTCTTCTCCCCTCCCCTTCAACCCTCTCCCATGTTCCCCATGCTCCCAAATTACTTAGGAGATCTTGTCTTTTTCTACTTCTCATGTAGATTAGATCCATGTATATCTTTCTTAGGGTCCTTACTGTTGTTTCAGTTTTCTGGGATTGTGATTTGTAGGCCAGTTTTCTTTGCTTTATGTTTAAAACACACTTATCAGTGAGTGCATATGATATTTGTCTTTCTGAGTCTGGGTTACCTCACGAAATATGATGCTTTCTAGATCCATCTATTTGTCTGCAAATTTCAATATGTCCTTATTTTTCTGCCGTGTAATACTCCATTGTGTAAATGTACCACATTTTCCTTATCCATTCTTCGGCTGAGTGGAATTTAGGTTGTTTCCAGGTTCTGGCTATGACAAACAATGCTTCTATAACATAGTTGAGCACACGTTCTTGTGGTATGATTGAACATTTTTGTTGGGTATATACCAAAAAAGTGGTAGTTCTGGATCTTAAGGAAGGTTATTTTCCTAATTTTCTGAGGAATAATCACACTGTTATCCAAAGAGGCAGTACCGGCTTGCATTCCCACCAGCAATACAGGGGTGTTCCCTTTACCCCACAACCTCTTCAACATAAGTTGTCATCAGTGTTTTTGATCTTGGCCATACTTACAGGTGAAAGATAGAATCTCAGAGTTGTTTTGATTTGCATTTCTCTGATAGCTAAGCATGTTGAGCATTTCCTTAAGTGTCTTTCAGCCATTTTAGATACCTCTATTGAGAGTTCTCTGTTTAGGTCTATACCCCATTTTTTATTGGATTATTTGAACACATTGGCCTAGGAGACCACTTCCTAAATATAACCTCAGTAGCACAGACACTGAGAGAAACAATTAATAAATGGAACCTCCTGAAACTGAAAAGCTTCTGGAAAGCAAAAGACATGGTCGACAAGACAAAATGGCAGCCTACAGAATGGAAAAAGATCATCACCAACACCATATCAGAGAGAGTATTAATCTTCAAAATATATAAAGAACTCAAGAAGTTGGTCAGCTTTTCTTTTTAAACTAGCTAATATTTTAGGGGGCACTTGGAGAGAGATTTTCTAGGAAAAATACTCTAAAATCTGAATAATACCCAAGTTTATTGCACTGTTTTTCTAGGTTCATTCAAAAGTGAAGTTGTTGTTAAATTCTTCACAACACACTAGAATCACAATATATTTAGTGAAAGAGTATAAAACAATTTACTGACGTCAACTATAAAAAGTTTTGTACTCAAGAATACACTACAGCCAGGCGGTGGTGGCGCACGCCTTTAATCCCAGCACTTGGGAGGCAGAGGTAGGCGGATCTCTGTGAGTTCGAGACCAGCCTGGTCTATAAGAGCTAGCTCCAGGACAGGCTCCAAAACCACAGAGAACCCCTGTCTTGAAAAACTGAGAAAAAAAAAAGAATACACTGCAAAATTAAAACAATAATTCATGCTTCACTACTCAAAGAGAGAGACAGCAAGTGATTTCTAGTGGTTTGACTAATGTAGGTCTTCCCTATTCATTTCTTTTGTATAAAATAAAGGCAAAATTTAATGTTTGCAATTTACAAAAATATTCTGTTCATTGCTAGTGTCACTGACATTTCTCACTGTTAATATATAGTTCTCTATTTTCTCATGAATTTAAATATAATTTTAGAGATATTTTATCTTCACAGAAAAATAAGCTCAAAGTAATGGGGTTTACCTCATACTTTCTGCCTAATCAATGTGAGTATGGCATGTAAATTTAGAAGTGATCAACCTATACTGCTACATTTTTTATTATCTACAGTCACTCTTTACTCTTAAGTTTATTTTTGGCCTCTGCCTCCATCAGTTACTGGATAGAGTATCTCTGATGACAATTAGGGAAGTCACCAATCTGAATATAGAAGATGGCCACTTCAGGCACACTCTCTACCCATTGCTAGGAGTCTTAGTTTGGGTCATCCTTGTGGGTTCTTGGGGGTTTCCCTGACACCAGGATTCTTCCTAACCTCAATATGGGCCCCCTATCAAGACATCTCTTTTGTTACTCTTCCTCTATCCTATCTCCAACCTGCCTTCCACACCCCAAACCACTCACCTGCTCCCTCTAGTTTCCTTCCCTCCATTCCACTAATCCCTGCCCCCAGTTTAGCCAGGAGATCTTTTCTACTTCTCCTTCCCAGGTAAATCCCTTTGGGCCTTCCTTGTTATCTAGCCTTTCTGGGGCTATGGGGTTGTAAGTTGGTTATCCCATCCTTTATTCCTAATAATCATTTATGAGTGAGTTACATACCATGTTTGTCTTTCTGGGTAAGGGTTACCTCACACAGAATATTTTCTAGTCTGTCCATTTACCTGTAAACTTCATTAGGTCATTATGAGGGCATTTTATTTTAACAGCAGAGTGGAAAGACCTACAGACAAGTACTGCACTGAGCTCCAAGAGTCTTGTAGAAGAAAGGGAGGAGGGATCTTACTAGCCAGGGGGGTCATTTTGGGAGAACCCACAAAGACAGCTGACTTAAGCTCCTGGGAGCTCATGGATGCTGAACCAACAGTCAAGGATGAATATTTTTATTTAAACTATATATACTTACTTACACAGAGATTGATGTATAGTATGGGTATTCTCATTAGAATGATAATCCCTCCAGCACTGTTCTTTTATCTTAGGATTTCTTTTGCTATCCAGAGTCTTTTTTTTTCCCTTTGGTTCTATGTGAATTGCTGGATAATGTTTTTTATTTCTGTAAAGACTGAGATGTGAATTTTGATTTGGGTTGCATTGAATCTATAAATAGGTTTTGGTAAAATGATCATTTCCACAATATTGATTATCTATCTATAAGCTTGGGATGACTTTCCATGTTCTAGTGTCTTCATATCTTTCTTCAGAGATTCAAAGTTTCATGGTATTCCTCTACCATGAAACTTTAAATTATAAAAGAAAGTTGGTATAAAACTTTGACTTTAATAAGATACAATAGATATTGTATTATTTTTCCTGAATATGATAACTACAAACAGACAGAATATTGTAAATGTAATTCTCACTTAATAACTGTTTTGTTGTATGTTATTTTACTATGTTAAAGTTAAAACCTTTCTTTTTATTTATACAAAAGGGGAAATGATGTAGAATATTATTTTAAGGTGAGTTGTTTTTGTCTATGCTGTATTTGGTTAACTCTGTGAAGCTATTATCCTTTGCCTGTCTAAAACGCTTGATGGTCTAATAAAGAGATGAATTACCAATAATTTGGCAGAAGAAAGGATAAGCAGGGCTTGTAAGCAGAGAGTATAAATAAAAGGAGAAACAGAAGGAAACAGAATGAAGAAGCAAGGAGAGGAAAATATCAGGGACCAGCCATCTAGACACCCATCCACCCAGCCAGTCACAGTAGGAGTGAAAGTAAGATATGCAGAAGCAAGAGAAGGAAAAATTCCAGAGGCAAAAGGTTGACAGGATAATTCAACTTAAGAAAAGCTGGGTAGCAACAAGTCAAGCTAAGGCTGGGCATTTATAGGTGATAATAAACCTCTGTGTGTGATTTATTTGGGAGTAGGGTGGTAGATCCCCAAAAGAGCAAAGAGCAAAGGGCTAAAAGTAAGGCAACCAACCACAAAAGCCAATGAGAATAGCAAAGCTCAAAAGAATCCCCTTCTTGCACCCTCTTAAACTGCACTTCTCACAAAAGAAACAATTTTCTATATCATTGCAGATCAAAACCTGGGAAAGTTGGTCAGTAATATAGTACAAGGAAGAGATGCCCAAGTTTAACCAAAACACATTATTAGTGAAGCAGGACAGTTAGTTACTAGGCTTTTGGTAGCTTTTGAGTTAGAATAGTAATAAGATTTGTGGAAGCTGACACTGCAGCTGGGGGTTCTGCTATTCTCCACAGCCAACAAAAGGCTTCTGCAGGTCCTTTGATGTGTTTTCCTTTGCTTTTTCTCATACATTTTTAGCTCTGTACCCTGAAAGAACCATTCAATTCAGCATCAGTTTAACTAGCCAGTAAGTGTAACTTTGAAAATATGCCTCTAACTTGAAATTTTAGGCCTTTCTGTCTACTGGCTAGGAACACAGGAGCAATCTTAGGTTATAATGGTTGCCAAAACTTCTTAAACAAATCAAAGACTCAAGTTACTCAGCTTCTCTTACCCACTTCCATGGGATATAACAATTGTTCAAATTTCTCTCTACGTTTTTCATGTGTTCTGTTGAAAATAAAACCAAAAATGCTGAATTTTTTCTCAACTCAAACATGTTATGAGCAGTATAAACATTATGCCCAATTACTTTGGTAAATGGCAAGAAATTGACAGAAACAAAATATATATAAATGTCTCTGTCTATATATGGCAATTCTAACACGCCCAATATTCCCTGTGGTTGCTGATTCCAGTAAGGCAAGACTTGGCTTTGAGGTTGCTATTGTGGGTGTGAAATGTGAGAAAGATGGGCCAGGCCACAGCCCTTAAATATGTCTTTCCTGCAGCAAAATTGAGGCTTAGCAGGAAAAGAATGACTTTTAGTTTAATTAATGAAGTTTGAACCCTTCTCTTGTGGTCATACAAAGTTCTATAATACCACCTACCATTATAGACCCTATTTCTATCTTTTCTTTATTTTTCCTTAAGAATAAAGACTGTTTTTTTTATTAAGTTTTGTGTTGAAGATATTCAAAACCATATACTATGTATGCTCATGAATAGAACACCTGGCTTTGACACAGATTAAGCCTAATTTGGCTGCCTGCCATTCAGTGAATATGTGGACAGGAAGCAGAGAAAAATACTTCTCTGGTTGAGACCAGACACTCCAGCAGCTGTGACTCTTCATCACCTACATTACAGGAATAATGACATTTTGCTCCGGCCATCTCCTATGTATTCACAACACACTAGAAGGTGAATTCTGATAGTTGTGCATCTGGACTTTTAATAGATAATGCCAACATGAAAATAGTTTACCTTGTAAGCTGTTAGTGTTCATTTCTAGTGACATTGTTCATGTGATTTTCACTTAAAATAGAAAAATAATTATTCCCTATGTGTTATTTGTACAATGAACCAATTTATCACTGTGTCTGATATACAACTGCAATCTATTTATAAAATAAATATTTAAACTAGGGAGATGTCTCAATGGCTAAGAGCAATTGTCACTTCTGCAGAGGACTGGGGTTCAGAAGCCAGTTCTCACATAGTGGTTCACAGTGATCTGTCACTCCAGTTCCAGGGGATCTGATGCCTTTTTAACCTCTGTTGGGAACTAGGCATGCACATACTGTGTATACATACATGCAGGAAAAACAACGATTCACATAAAATATAAATACACATTTAAAGTATTTAAATTATAATAAAATTAAAATTTTCAAAGCTTTGGAGTATCTTGTTCTCACATATAAAGTAAACAAAAAAAACATAGCCAGTTATTGTGTCACTAGTTTCACAAACTGTACCTAATGTTGTTGCAGTCAGTTTTTTTTTAAAAAAATTGTATCATTTTCTCAATTATGTCTTTGTAAGGCAGAGAAAACACAGTTATTATCCCAAGAAGCTAAATAATAAGTAGGTTATCCTAGTCCTTAAAACGTGAAATATGATATGAGTTATCAATTTTAAAATGTTTTATTGGTTAAATGCAAAATTTCCTTATGTGATAATTTAAATGTGTTACCTATCCTTAAATCACAGTGATAAACAAATAAAATGATCCTGAATTGATTTTTGTCAAAAATGAGTGCGGGTGTCTGAAAATTATGTAATGATTCTATGATTATAAAGATGATTAGGCTTGCTTCCAAGTAAAATTTTCTTATTAGACATTATAGCACAGACACTGAGAGCAACTATAAATAAATGGGTAGCTTCTGAAAATGAGAAGCTACTGTAAGGCAAAGGACACAGTAAATAAGACAAAACAGAATCTTACTGAATGGAAAAATATCTTCAGCAACCCCACATAAGATAGAGGACTGATCTCCAAAATATAGACAAATTAGACATAATACCAAATAAGCCAATTAAAAAAATGAGGTACAGATCTAGACAGAGAATTCTCAACAGAAGAATCTCAAATGGCCAAAAGATAATTAAGGAACTGCTCCACATCCCTATACATCAGGGAAAGTCAAATCAACATGACTCTGGAATAATATTTTACACCAGTCATAATGACTAAGAACAAAAACAGAGATGCTTACTATGTTGAAGAGGATATGGAGGAAGAGGAACAATCCTTCATTGCTGATGGGAATGAAAACTTGTACAGGCACACTGGAAATCACTATGGTGGCTTCTCCGAAAATTGTGAATCAACTTACCTCAAAACCCAACAATATCACTCTTTGCCATATACCCAAAGGATACTCAATCATACTACCAGGTCATTTGCTTAACTATGTTCATAACAGTATTATTTCTAATAGCCAGAACCTGGAAACAACCTAGATGTCCCTCAACCAAAAAAAGGGATAAAGAAAATGTGGTATATTTATACAATGAAGTACTACTCAACTGTAAAAATCAATGATACTGTGAAATTTGCATGCAAATGGATGGAACTAGACACAATGATTCTGAGTAGGGTATCCCAGACCCAGAAAGACAAATATGGTATGTACTCACTCATAAGAGTATATTAGATGTAAAACAAAGAATAACTAGCCTATAGTCCACAACCCCAAGAAATCTACATAGCAATTAGAACCCTAAGAGAAATGTACATGGATCCCCCTGGGAAGAGGAAATATACAAAGTCTCCTGAGAAAATTAGGAACATGGAAGTAGGGGTAAAGGGAGATCAGATGGGAAGGAGGAGGGGAGAAAGAAATGGGAGCCGGAGAAAATAAGGGTAAAGGATGGTAGAGATGTGGGCTGGACAGAGAAGGAGAGCAAGGAAAGAGATATCTTGATTGAGGGAGCAATTGTAAGGCTAGCAAAAATCGTTGGCACTAGAGAAATTTCCAGGAATCCACAAGAATGACCCCAGCTATGACCCTAAGCAATAGTGGAGAGGGTGCCTGAACTGGTCTTTCCCTGAAATCAGATTGATGACTACCTTAATTGTCATCATAGAACCTTCATCCAGCAACTGACGGAAGCAGATGCAGAGATCCACAACGAGGCACTGGGCTGAGCTACCCAAGTCCAGTTAAAGTGAGGGAGAAGTGATAATATGAGCAAAAGGGCTCAATACCATAATGGGGGTACCCACTGAAAGAGCTTACCTGCAATAATGGAAGCTCTCTGTCTCTCAACTGACAGTGGGGAAGCAGCATAGGAACAAACTAGGTCCTCTGAATGTAGGTGATAGTTGTGTGACTGTGGCAGAGTGTGGGGTCACCAGCAGTGGGACTAGGATTTATCCCTAGAGCTTGCACTAGCTTTTTGGAGCCCATTCTCTTGGGAAGGATACCTTTCTCAGTCTAGATATAGTGGGGAGGGACTTGGTCCTGTTTCAAAGTGATATGGTAGATTTTGTTGACTCCCCATGGGAAGCCTTATCTTCTCTGAGGAATGGATTGGGGGTGGTGGAGAAGGTGGAGAGAGTGGGAGGAGGGTAAGGAGTTGGAACTGGGGTTGGTATGTAAACTGAGAAGATATTTTTGAAAAAATAATAAATGTAAAAAAAGAATTAAATGCTAGTTTGTGGCATTACTTAAATTTTGTAATTGATTACAACATTAGTCTGTTAAAAAATTTTCTGTTGAAGAGAAGCCAGTTATTCTTTGAATGATAGAAACTTTTAAAATTAATATTGGAAATTTTATATTTCACATTTGCACTTTTAAAAACATAAACACTTTTAACTCTTAATAGTTATTTCCCTACAGCTTCTACAGCCCAACCCAATCAAATATAGACCGTGTAAAGCAATGAAAAGTTTCAATGAATGGGTTTTTGTTATCTAATGAACATTAAGAAAGTTTTCAAACTTCAGTGATAGCTTACCTTGTATGATGTGGACATTTTATGAAATTATTAGTATAGTTACTTCACTCTTTTAAAAGTATATATAAACAAACAAAAATAAGGCATTGTATAACCTGGGATAATGTAAATTATCCACCTTAAAAGACCCAAGTGCTCAAGTTTTCTTTAACTCTCCACATACCATGCTCAAGACAGAAAACAATATTTTTAGTTAGCTAATAAAACAATTTGCCTATTTCCCATAAGTTAACAAGCAAATTCTTAATTTTATTGTCTCTATTCTCAATTTCTTTCTTTCTCACTGTTTTCTTCATTCTCTCAGCTTTGTCTGCATCTAAATATTTTAAAGCACAGTTAAATGTTGACATTCTCCCCAATCTCCTTAAATTCCAGTCAAATTCCACTTCTACAACTCACTATGGTTTCTGCTACTTATGCTCCCCTCTTGGTAATCTATTGATCTTATCTCCAAAATTTTAATAAAGATAGAGATATCATAGATAATTCATCAAATAAAATGTCAATTGACTTCATAAAAGTACCCAAACCAATTCATAATGAAAGAGTAGTCTGTATTTAAAAAAATGCATGAAAAACTGTTCTAATGCAAGAAATGAAATCAGTCCCTTCTTTTATTGCTTACAAAAGGTTAATTTCTAATGGATTTAAGAAAAAATGTGAACATACAGATAAAAATCTTCATTATATTTCATCTGACAATAACATTTTGTGTGATTTATAAGGGTCTTATCATTTTTTGCTTAATATAAAGGTGATTTTATTAGAGTTTTGAGCTGAAAAAATTTTGCATTTAAAGAATTAGTAGATAGATAGCCCATATATGGTTGGACATATATGTAGTATAAAATACAAGCAACAATTTCTTAATTTGCATTAATTTAGTATTCTGAAGTACAGAAAAATGCCACCCATTATTTGAAATAAAAATTGAAGTTATGTACTCTCACATCCAAGTCAACTAAAATGTCAACATGTCAGACAACACTACCTTTATCTTCTTATTAATCTGTCCTCGACAACTTCATATAATATCATCGTCATTGATTTTTATCATAATACATTTTGCTCCCATAAAACTGACTGACTTGCTTACTCTCATCACCTCACTGAATCATATAATTATACCAATATATCTTTTTAACCACATTATAACTGGTAGCTAATATAGAACAAGACACTATAAAGGTATTTAACAAATGTTCACTTAGTGTGTGAAGCCAAATATAGAAGTGAGATAATTACCAAAGTATCTGCTGTATTTATATAAAAGAGTGATTCATGATGTGAATAAATGAGAATGCAAACTTCCTAATAATGAAAGAAATACTTAGTAGAACCTAGAACACGAGTAACAAAATAAGAGGAGGTAGAGGTAGGTGGATCTCTATGAGTTTAAAGACAACCAGGTCTGCAAAGCCAGTTCAGGGAAGCCAAGGCTGTTATACAGAGAAACCCTGTCTCAAAATACAACATATAAGAAATATTAATAGTAATAATTAAGAAAAGCCTACAGAGAAAGAGACCACGGTGAAGAAGAATGAAATACAGAAAGAAGTGGGTAGCACTTTACAATCTCATGTGGGAGAAAGCTGGAGTATGCTGGAGGGGAAAACTGGCTAGGAAAGGTTGATTTATCTTGACCTTTGGTTAGCCTAGAAAAAGTTTCTTTCAAAAAAGCCACACATCATATATAATGTATAGGCAGAGTCACAGTGAACTCCCTCACAATAAAATGCCTGTGACTAAAAGGGGAGGATGGAGTAATAGCTGTGTGAAAATTATTATGGAAATTTAACACCTTCCCTAAAAAAGGAAAAAAATAGCACTCTTTTCCATACTGAAGAGAATATAAGTAGTAAAATGCAAACAAGTAGTAAATAACATGTCTTGACATAACTACTGTCTTTTTATATCATAGATTAAAATACTAAATTACTGAGAATCTCAGTAATCTCACTGTGGCAATCTGTATACAAATTGCTAAGTATACACATCATGGTACCCTCTATATAAGCAATTGGATTTTACTCATATAAGCCCTGCTAAAGGGGATATGGAAAACTAATTCATTTTAATGTCTTAGAATTTTCATTATATTATCTTATCATTTTTTTCTTCATCCAAGAGAAAGGGAGAGTTACTATATTGACAAGGACTACATAGAATGTTAGACAAATATTTTATTTCCTCTATAGAAATAGTAAATGTCTTTTTCCAAGACATTTCAATTTTTGTAGAAACTTTATTATGTTCTGCTTTCTTCAGAAAAAAGAAATTATTTAAAATAGTCTTTTTTCTGTAAAGAAAGACCACGAGTTTTCCTTATTGTCTCCTCTTCTTTTTCTTTGTTTATGCACAGAAAGAAAACAACTCTATTTGTCTTTCCCCTAGCTTATTTGTTAACAATCATTCAATATGAATCAGTCTTCTTGCACCTTTTGAAAGTTTCATTATTTAAATGTTTAGTTTCTGTTGTGAAATTTCTTTGTTTCTTTGTTGCTTTTAAAAATCACTCTTGTGCTGCCTTCAATTTCATTAACTTAGCATTAAAGTTGGCCCCTCGATTTGATAGATTCTAAACTGTATATGCTCTTTTTGCATGCTTGGTTACTTTTTGCACTTTTCCCTTCCTCTTTTCTGGCCTTTAAAACCCACCACTCCCAGCCATCTCAACTGTAATTATTTCTGGATGGCTTGCATAACCCCTGGGCATACATTCATTTACCTTTGAGCACTTTCTATTTCCCCTCTGTCCTTTGCTTCCATTGCACTAACCCACTCAAATTTATCATGCCCTTCCTGAAGACATCTGTGACTGGCTTTGCTGAATATCACAGAGCTCAGTTTTCTATTCCTTAATTAAAACTTAGGTAAGAGTAATGGATGTTTAACTGTTATGACTCTCCCAACATGACACGCTGATAAGTTTGGTTTGATTTAAATGAAATGAGGAATTACTATTAATTCTATTATTGCACTGTAGGAAATTTCAAAGTCTAAAATGGTTTCATATTATACTGTATCAGTCATTTTTTAACATGAGATAGAATATCTTTATCTTCTTTGTCAATTACACTGAAAGTTATCATCTAACCTCTTGAGTTTTGTCCTGTAATTCAAATTTATCATAAACCACATGGCTTCCTTTTCCAAAATTACCAGAACATCACACAGTGATGCACCTGTTTCACCATTCTCAAATCTTACAATAGCTGCTATGTTCTTCTAACTTTTTCATTCTAAAGTCAGATTCAAACTTAACGTCTATGGTCTGAATATTTTACTGTTGTTATTTTTATTCTTAGCCTCTATTCATTCTAGAAAATGATATTTCATTATGAACATTTTAAGCAGTTAGGCTGTTTACTTTGCAATATGGCCTTCATAATAACCCTATAATCCATTCTTGCAAGACTCACCCCTTTCAGCATAATAAATACTAAGCCTTAAGGAGGATCTTGCAGTCATGAACCAAGCTGTATTCTACTGGCTTTCTCATTTTAAAGAGCCACTGCTATTCCTTATCAATACAGTGTAAACTAAGTTTCCAGAATGTAAAACTTTCAGAGATAAATCTTATATACATTCTAGCAATATCAAGATCATCATGCTGAAGATGAGAAAATTACTTTAAAAAATAACAGAAAATCTGAAGTTATTTCCACTAAGAAATATGAGTGGTACCATAAATGCATTAGTTACTTTTCTGTTGCTGTGATAAGACACTTTAACTAAAGCAGTTTATGGAATGAAGACTCTATCTGTGTTTATGGTACAAGAAGCTAAAGTCCAGGATATTAGGGAAGCATGGAAGCAAGAGGCAGGCTTAGAGACAGGAGCAGCAAGCTGAGAGATTATCTTAACTGAAAATAGTGACAGAACTTAGGCTCTTAAAGCCTGATTACACTGACATACTCTCTCCAGTAAGGACACATCATCTCGAACTTCCCCAAATAGTGACACCAACTGGGAAACAAGTAATCAAATGCTTAAGATTACTGGGTATATTTATCATTTAAGCCAATACAATAATACTGAAAATAATTTTAAATAATTAGAATTAATTCAAGTCATAATGCAGAAAAAAGATCTTATCAATTGAGGTTTTATATAAAATATACTATCACTTAAAATAGATTTTAATTTTATTTCTGTTGTGACACCCAAGTGGTATTAAAGCTGTATGATAGCACAAAGGAAAACTGACCTAGTAAAAACACAGTTTATAAATAAAATGAAATGATTGAAGTCACAATAAACTCTCAAAACTATAGTAAATATTTCTTCCAATATTCACTACTTCAATTTTGTTACCAAACCTATGAGATAATCTCAACATAAAACCATCCCCATTGAACCTCATAGACGAGAAAGTGGTAAATATACTTGAATGCATTGGCACAGGAAACAACTTCCTAAATATAATCCCAGTATCACAGACACTGAGAGAAACAATTAATAAATGGGACCTCCTAAAACTGAGAAGCTTCTGTAAAGCAAAGGACACCACCAAAAAGACAAAAATGACAGCCTACAGAATGAGAAATATATTCACAAACAGCAAACTGATATCCAAAATATATGAAGAATTCAAGAAATTTGACATAGAAAGAACAAATAATGGAATAAAAATGGAATATAGAATTAAACAGAGAACTATCAAGAGAAGAATCTCAAATGGCTGGAAGACACCTAAGGAAATGTTCAATTTCCTTAGCCATTAGAAAAATGCAAGTCAAAACAACCAACTCTGAGATTCCATCTTACACCTGCCAGAATGCCCAAGATCAAAAACACTGATGACAACTTATGTTAGAAAAGATGTAGGGTAAAGGGAACATTTCTGCATTGATAGTGAGAATGCAAACTTGTATAGCCGCTTTGGAAATCAGTATAGCAATTTCTCAGAAAATTAGGAATACAACCTGAAATAATAGGTCATTGTCCTTCACAACCTTCTGACTGCCATATCGAGCTTATGTAAAATCTTGCTTGCTAGCGCACTCTACCTTGTGTTTAAAGTGAAAATATAAACTGTGGTGCGGGAGAATTGTCTGTATTTTGTCAATCATATTTTAAATAAACGCTGATACACCAATAGCCAGGCAGGAAGTATAGGCGGGAAAACAAGACAGAAAGTAGAGGTGGCACAATAAGAATAGGAGAATTCTGGGAAGCAGGAAGCCCCCTCAGCAGTCCTGCCCAGATCAGAAGCAGGATGTGACTCACCCCGCTGAAAAAGATACCGAGCCATGTGGCTAACATAGGTAAGAAAAATGGGTTTATATAAGTTATAAGAGTTAGCAAGAAGCCTGAGCTAATGGGCCAATCAGTATATAATTAATATAGATCTCTGTGTAATTTCTTTGGGGGTTATTGGCTGTAGTAACTCGGTAGGACAGAAACCCCTACTAGCAGGACCTCATGTTACAAAACTGGACCCAGAATTAAAGCCTTTTAGGAGATATTGTGACTTTGGTGGCCTGGTGACTTCTCTCTTCCACTCTCATTGATGATGCATTACTAAATTCCAAAAGATTCCCACAATTACAGACACATTATTCTGATTAATATAGAGGAAAATTGTATTGATATAACGTTGGCAAGGTAAATCCCAGATCACATTGAAAAAGTGACCAAGGTGGTTGTAATTGTGATATTCAGTAATGGCTTAACTTTTGTAAATCAATAGAAACTACATATCAAATTAGCAGATATAAAAAGAAACTACATGATAATTTACTCTAAATGTTTTTAATGTCATAATATTTTATATAATGTTAAGTAATTTCTTTACAGTGATTATTAGTACTATATCAATCAACTATACTTGATTTTAATTGTGTTTTCATTTTTATAGCACTTTGCTTTGTCCATTCTGAGTGGTACTGGAGAATAAACATTTAAGAACAGGTTGCACCCTAAGGTGAGCAGGAAATAAAAACAATAAAAGTATTCAGACCAGCAAATATGAAAATCTTAACAGAAAGATACTTGAAAAAGACAAGAAAATATGCCTCCTTCAAAAGATAATAAATGTAACTTGTATATCTCTAATTTAAGAATATTGAAATGAATAAAATATGAGGTGAATAATCAAATACATTTTTTCAGAAGGAATTGAAATTTGTATACATGCATTACATGTAAGAAGGAGACACTATTAGGAAAAAGGAAACAATTTAAAATGTGTATTTGGAGAATAATATGTCATACCTAGAAAATAAACAGAAGATGTATAAGGTTTTTCTTACATTAGAAATCTATATTTCTTATATGCATTCATATAAAATGTGCATATAGATGCACATATGAAAGTAAAAGTAGTATTGTTTGTGAATTAAAATCAAACAACAATAGGAAGAGAGGAATATGAAAAAGAGTAAAAGATATCAATACAGGCATAGTTTGATATTTATATATGTTATATATATATATATATATATATATATGAAAGTGTCATAATTAATTTCATTATTTTGTATATTAACCTAGAGTAAATAAATCATGACCTACAGAACCCAGAAATAAATACTCATGTTCATCGTCAAATGATTTTTTGATAAGAAGCAAATTAAATATTTATTGCTTGGATATTTTTTTCTATTTAATATCATGTATCACACATTGAAGTTCAGTAATTATATTACTTTAGGGCATGAACTTTTTTGATTCTTTTTTCCATTATGACAAGTGATCTTAATGGAAATTTCCAATGATCATCTATCTTGATAGAAGGTGCTATACAGGTTACTTAGGGAGAAGCATAGTATACTCAACTGTCTTACTCTGTCTTGAAAGATATGCACATTAGTGTGATAGTGGCATGAATGTTATAGAAATAACCAGCTAACTTCTGACTGGATTTAATGCCTGCTTTACAAGATCAAATTCATATCTGATGCTGTTAACAGAGCTAAGAATTCATTGCTGTGTACATCATAGACTCTAGTAGAGAACCTACTATTATTATTTTGTTAAATGGACATCGTTTCAAACTGCCCTCTACATATGTGTTTCTTTTTTTTTTTTTTTTGGATTTTTCTAGACAGGGTTTCTCCGTAGCTTTTTGGTTCCTGTCCTGGAACTAGCTCTTGTAGACCAGGCTGGCCTCGAACTCACAGAAATCCTCCTGCCTCTGCCTCCCGAGTGCTGGGATTAAAGGCGTGAGCCACCAACGCCTGGCTACATATGTGTTTCTATAACTACAAATTAATGATGCCCGCCATCCTCATCAGAGAATATTCTTTTTGCATTAGACAGTGATTAATACATAAACTGTCAAGTAGTCAAAGTGCGGAGAATGAGAGAGTGGGGATCAATAAGCCATAAATGGGGCATCTGTGTCACACCCTTTCCTCTATGTCTCTGGGATCATGTCTGGGGGTGGGGGGCAACATAAAGACTTCAAGAACCAGAAGTTGCATACAATGCCTGAGAAAGGATGTTTCCTAGACATGACAAGTCTCCTGAATGTACAAACTCACAGCAGTAGGGGGTGTATGTAGATGACCTGCCTAAAGACCAAAAGTGCAGTTCAATGAAAGATGGGGTCATGATGTCCCACCCAAAGTTGATGAACTACTGGCAGCTGATGACATATAAGGAAAGGACAGTCAGAGTTTTAAGGGTGTATACCCTGGTAGACTCTCTATGATCCAAAGATAACCCTACATCTATATACATACTGGCATCATTTAATCAATTAAGTTCATTTAACAAGAGTACATGAGGATTTGGAGAGATGGCTCAGTGCTTAAAAACAAGCACTAGCTGCTCTTCCATGGGACCCACTTTCAATTTCCAGTACCCACATGACAGATCAAAACTATCTGTTATTCCATGTCCAGGGTTTCTGATACCGTTACACAGATACATATGCAGGCAGAACACCAATGTATATAAAAATAAACAGATCATGTAAAAAAGATTAGATGAAGTACTGAGGGAGAAGTGATGGAACTATGTAGTAGTTGGAGGAGAAAAATTATGGGATATATTTCATCAATACATGTTATATTCATGTAGTAAATTCTTAATAAAAATTATTCAATGTATAAAATTGAAAGCATTGCAATATACAAAAGAAACAATTTGGAGCCAGGCGGTGTTGGCCCACACCTTTAATCCCAGCACTCAGGCAGAGGCAGGTGGATCCCTGTGAGTTCGATGCCAGCCTGGTCTACAAGGCCTAGTTCCAGGGCAGTCTTGATATCTACAAAAAACCTGTCTCGAAGAACCAAAAGAGGGAGAGAAAGAGAGAGAGAGATAATTAGATACATACTATCTAAGAAAACTAGGGCACATATTCAGTAAGAAACATCTAAAGCATGAGAGTGTGTTTTCTATTAAGAGAAGAAATAATTTATTCTGCAAGTAAAATTACTGTTTTAGTTATATCCAGGAAGAGAAAGAAAAATATGGAAAACAACTGATGAATATAAAAAGCTGAGCATTTTGAAAGATTCTTGAGAAAATAAATGCATGTGCAAAACTGGTTAAGAATGGATGGATTCATATATACAGTTTTGTTAAAAATAGCCTCAGTTTTTGGTATACTGATGAAAAGTTAAATTTTTTTCTCCTTTTAAAGACTTTGGCAAAATACTGTATGTTACAGAAATGCCAATTGTATCATTATCATAATTATTTATTATCCGATATCCAATTGTCAGCATTTAAAATCCTTCAGAATTCACATATAGTGGCTATATTATTGGGAATTTGCTTTGAAAATATTTATACTTAGTTATATTCCCAAATTGATTTTTGGTGAAAGATATTCTTAAAGCAAAAACTCTTAAAAGTTTTATGGAGTTTAAGATCATGATAGCAAAATCTACAGAGACAGATGAACCAAGGTAATGGAGCCTCCATGTAACTGAACAACAACCTCCATATGTGAGAGACAGTGGTGAAGCTTGGACTATCTGAGGGGCCCCTGGTAGTAGGACCAGGATCTATCCTTGGTGCATGAGCTAGCTTAATTTGGAAGTAATTCCAAATTAAAGAAACTTTTGGAATAGTAAAAAT
Organism: Microtus ochrogaster; assembly: GCF_000317375.1. Taxonomy (NCBI): domain Eukaryota; kingdom Metazoa; phylum Chordata; class Mammalia; order Rodentia; family Cricetidae; genus Microtus; species Microtus ochrogaster. Next base: position 5,577,332 of record NW_004949111.1, read on the forward strand.
TCTGAACAACATTAAGCATAACAGTAATTTATAGGGAACTAAATGAACTGATTTAATTTATAATGAATTTTATGCAAAATTCTGTTCATTAATTATTTCTTCTAGATTTAAATAAGCATTCTTTTCTCTTAAAATTTTTATAGAAATGGCAAGATGATAAATTATATTTTTGTGAATAAAATAGAAACATTGAAGATTTTGTCATGTATTCCATTGATAATTCAGAAACAGAATTTCAATATTTTAAAGGTATATATTTTAATAAATTCAGTAAGAATTAATTTTTCTTTTAATTATTCATTTTTTAGTATATAAAATCCTCAATTATATTACCAAGACTTTGCCTAAAATTTTACACTTTCTTATATAACCAGTAAATTTTAAAGAACAGTTATTGATGTAAATCAATTCATATTGGAACAATATCTGTTCTAGTAAACTACATTCATGTTCTATTTTGAAAATAGATAAAGTAATTTACTTCATGTTAAGTCCACTAATCTAAGGTATTTGTGTGATTTTGTGAAACTAGGAACTCACCCAAATCTGCAAGTTTTTCAAGAAGTTTGAAGATGAAGCTGTGGCTTAGAATCATTTCCTGAAGATTTTTCAAAATGTTCGGAAATTCCTTATTAAAAATTCCAAAAAACAGCCTTTTAAATCTTAAATTTTCAATCTATGTTCTTTTGTACTTAGGCAAAAAATAGTAAAATAAAACCATGGCATATTTACTTTGATTAGTGCTATATTACAAATATAATATTTTTCATTACTTTTTGAGAAGCAGAGAGACTTCCATAGTTTGAATTTCACTTATAATTTATGAAGTTTGGTCATTTACCAATAAAGTGAGCTACATCATGAATTTTCTAGTTACATTGAATATCTCCCTACAACTCGTTGAACTAATATTTCTAAATTTATTCCTAATATTATGAATTAAAATCAATGAAAACAGTATTGTTGCTGTCATTCAACATATGCAGGCTTAAAGATGAATAATTTCAAATATACGGTAGAGAAGAAGAATTTATAGGTATTGTTCACATCTGTTGCTTTATGGAACATTCAGAGACTTTTCTAAAACATCTTACGGTGAGTAAAAATCAGAAAAGTCTATTAACTTCTGAAAACTATCCTTTCTTTAATGAGTTTATCATAAAATGATTTCAAATATCAAAAAAAATCAATGAAATGTTCACTGAACTTATAATTAAATCACTATGTTATTCCATACAATAAAATTGGTTTATTTATAGTCACAGAAACTAAACTCTGTTTATAAATACTTAATTTCTAAAACCACTTGGTCAATGTCCTTTATTTCTTAGTCCCAACAGATTGTTCAAACAATCCAAAGAAATAAGCTAGACATAATGATGAAGGAAATAATCTTTATCTGTTTCAAAAACAAAGGAATAAAACTGCTTGTTTGTGGAAATAGAATTTGGCCTCCTAAACTTTCTCCTAAAATCATTTCTATATTTTCTATCATTTTAATATAGATCCCAGTTACCTCCCTGATTTAGTATAGCTATGGCACAATAGCTAACTACCTGAGGCTGAATAGTTTTAAGTAAGGCCTGCATCAAAAAATGGGAGTCATGACTGACACTGTTTACTAACCCAAGAACAGATACTAGTTACTCACCTTAATCTTTTGAAAAAAAATGTTGTTATGCTACTTCAATTCACCTTTAAATTACCTCAGAGATCTACTTTAGATAATCTTGCATACATTAACCTCCACCTTGTTCCTTGGCTCTAAATTCCAACTACATAGTGATGTACAGAACAAAATCTCTTCAAAAAGAAAAAGGTATTCTACATCTTTTTTTCCAAGCCAAACTGTATCCAGCATTATTAAAGACACTTTCCATAAACAAGCAGGAGCAGGTTTAGCAGACAACCTTGCCGATCTTCTCTGTGGCTCGTTTTTCACCGGGGAGCGTTGGCGCTGAACGCAGGGCTGCAGCGGTGCGCGGCTCGGGTCCGTCCGGGGGTCGTTCTCGCTGCTTCTTCACACCTCTCTCTACATTTTTTTTTGTATTGGAAGTTAAGGAATTGTAACTTACTGTGATTTTACAGATATCAATGAATATTTGTTTTCTCTAACACTACATTCAGCTGCTTTTAATCTTTTCAACAAAAAATTAAGCTATATAAATTTAAAAGTGAGTATTTTTCAGTACAATGTAAACTGTTTCAATTACTTTGAGCCCAAGATGAGCAGAATTCCATGGCAACAAGAAGGCATTAACAGGCAAGTTGCTCACTTAATAACATACTGGAATTGGAACAAAAGGAAAATACCTGTTCTAGCTGTCTTCTTCCAGCCCTCTTTCACCAACTTGTGTTATGACACTGCTCATATTCAGTGCCTGTAGTTAAGCCTTGAAAAACTTCTAGAAACATACAGAGATGTACTGCACCATTCTCTTGGCCTTTCTCAAATCTCCAGGTTTTCAATCAATGTTAATCATATAGAAAGAAGGAAAGGAAAGGTATATGGGAATTAATGTAAAGTGATAAAAAGAAAAAAATCTAGTTATAGGAATCAAATGATTTCCTGGTTTACTTTTTTATGCTTTTATAGGTTGTACAGATTAAATTAGACTTATTTTTATTAATCATCTTTTTTCTGAAATTTACCTGATCAACACAACCAGTTTTGAGAAATACAAAAATATTGATGTTAGAGTGCATCTGCAATTTATCAAAACCAATATCTCCAGGAGTAGATACCATCTACTGTTCTAGTCTTTTATGCTATTCTGTTGATCTAAGAATATTGTTGAGCTAAGAATATTGTCGTACCTGGTGCATTCCCAAATGAAAGTACTTCCAATTTTGAGTGGACCATGTTTCCTTGGTATTTTGAAATAACTTACGAAACAGAGTATTAAAAGAATATATGTTACAAAATATTTCTAATCTTAGAATTAAGTACTAAGTATACATATGAACCAGCATGTTATGTATTTTTAGCTTACTTACATTCATTCATTTTCCACATCTAGGAGAGAATTTTATTATTCAAGTAGAGTATCTGAAATGTGAAGTTTTTAAACTGGTACACATTATTCTTTTGTTTGAATGTTATACCTAGTGACACGAAAAGGTTAATTTGCCACAGAAGGTCAACCTGCTTCATCATCAGGTACTACAATCAGAAGCTGACATGGACCCAAATGCATAGGCTTAATAACAAAATCAATATACAATTGTTGAATTTGTAACTGTGGAATTTCTTCAAAGGCTTTAATGATTTATGCCTCAAAGAAAAGTGCATCCCATATGTTCCAAGAGTGGAGTTTAAGGTCATCAACATTATCATTAATGCCACTTATCTCAAGCCTTATAGATTGAACAGGATCTGATTATTCCTATTGATTGTATTTTTACAAACTTATTTATTTCTTGAAACTATTGCCTTCTAGAAAATTGAGAGGTCAAAGTGAAGCAAGAAATGGAATAATACTTCCTATAGTAAATTCTCTTTAAGAAACATTTCATCATAAGCTACATTTCTTAATGCTGTATCAAAGTATTTTCTCTTACAACAGAAAAGAAAAATTTGATATTAGTTGTAACAATCAAATTATTCCACAATTTTCATAAATTTATTATACAGTTTTGAAAAATGCATGGCTTGTCTCACAATTTATGAATGTTTCATCACATGTCTTCTGATGTTATTTTTCTAGTCCTAATTTTTCCCAAATCACATCTTACGATGCTAAGTTAATCATCTTCTAGTGAAGACTCATCTTTCTTAAGGTGAGATAATGAAGTATTAAGTGCATTATTAGCCTTTCTAGTTACTTCACTATGCTGAGCCTTGCTTCCTCATGAACACATGCACACTTGCATTTTATTTCTCTAAAAATTGCACATCAGCTGGGTCAATTATACTTCAAATAATATTCCACAGGAAATACAGTAGAATGCTCATAAATTCTTCCATTAATAAAAAAACTTCTTGTTGAAAAAAACTGAAAAAGCGTATTTTCTACTTTAAACTAGAATATCTTTGCAAAAACATTGATATGTACAGAAATAGCTGAATTTTCTCCAAAGGAATATTCATACAATAAATTTGCAAATGTGGATCTCATTGATTCTCATGTGAATTGTCAATTATAACACCCAAGCAGAGGATAATCTCTGGTGAACTGTGTACAGGATAATAGCTCATTTCCTGTAAGTATCATTTAACAAATTCTAGAAATTATCATAACTACAACATTCATGGTTTGCTGTAGAACTATTTTTGTTATTTTAAAAATCCTGGTGTGCCCCTGGCGGGCTCACAGAGCAGCCATTAACCCAGCAGAGATGGTTATGGATCCCTGCAAGATCCTCGGGCGGTTTACGATCAGTGGCCCGAGGCAGGCCCAGGAGAGCCAAGCCGGTGGGTGTGAACAGAGAGAGAGAGAGAGAGAGAGAGAGAGAGAGAGAGAGAGAGAGAGAGAGGAACAGAGAGACAGAGAGACACGCTTATACCTAAAACACTTCCTGTCTTTATCTTTTGTTAACTTGAGAATTCCAAACACCCCATAAGGCCAATATGAATAATATCCAATGGGAAAAATTTAAATTTGTTAATATTTTATGTCAGTTGCATTATCTTTCTATCATTTTCTTTTTAGAGTTAACAGATACTATTTTCTGTATTAGTCAATATTTTATATCTCATCAAAAACTGGACAATAATTACTAGTTTTTGGTCAAGTTGATAAAAATTAAATTTTTCTGAAAAGAGGAAATCTCAGTTAAGAAAATGTTTCAATCAGACTGGTTGATAAGCAAGTCGGTGGGGCATTTTATTGTTTATTGATAGATGTGAGAGGGAACAGCTCACTTGGAACAGTGCCACCCCTTGGTAATTAAATGATATCAGAAAACAGACTAAGCAAACCAGTAAACAACAATCCTCCATGGTCTTTGTTTCAGTTTGTTTCTCCAGGTTGCTGCTTAAACTCTTGACTTGGTTCCCTCAACTGACTGTGACTTGGGATATGTAAGCCAAAAAACCCTTTTGCTCTCCAAGTTGCTCTCAATCATGGTCTTTAGTACAGTAAACTTGGAAACATTTATAAATGTCTCTATTAATATTCCAATTATGTATTATACAGATGACATTGTCTCCTTCTGTGGCTTGTTAATGTCTGAATGTCTGAATGTAAAATATACCATTAAAGTTCATGGTCTTAATGGTCTTAATGCTCATTCCTTAGATTGTGACACGTTTTTTGGCAAGCTGTGAAACATTTAGGAGAAAGAAACTCAATGGCATAAGTGTTGTAGGAGGTCACTTGTTTGTTCCTGGCTTTCCAGAACTGAAATAATAACACAGAAACTGTATTAATTGAATCACTGCTTGGCCCATTAGCTCTAGCTTATTGGCTAACTCTTACATCTTAATTTAACCCACTTCTAGTAATTTGTGTATTGCCACACGCTGTGGCTTACTGGGTAAAGTTCCAGCATCTGTCTCCAGTGGGGCTACATGGCTTCTATTTAATTCTGCCTCCTTTCTCTCATCATTTAGTTTAGTTTTCCCTGTCTATCTATACTCTTTCCTATCAAGCCACACCAGTTTCTTTATTCATTAACCAATAAAAGCAACAGACGAACCTTCAACACAGAAATTTCCCCTTTTCTGTTTAAATAAAAAAGAAAGATTTAACTTTAACATAGTAAAATTACATATAACAAGTATCAAGCAAGACATTTCTACCTATATTGGCAGTTTGTCAGTCACTTTCTTCTTTGTCATGCAGAATGTCGGACAGACTCTTTCAAGAAGCAGGAACTCCAAAGGATCGTCTTACCTTTAGGCAAGTTCGGCAGTCATTTCTCGGTGGCTCCTCTATTTCCAGTTCATACCGAATAGCATCAAGCAGTTCTGGCAAGAGCAGTTTCTTGCCCAAATGCTTGGAAACTCCATAAGGAGACTCTTTGATGCCCATTTTCCTCTTGAAGTAATTAGTGCTGCCAGGAGCAGAGGTGTCTCATGTCATGAAAAATCCCAAGCTATTAAAACATATTAAATGTCATATTCTGTAATCTTTGAAAGATCTGAAGAATATCTAATTATCTGAAATACATCTCTGTACTTCTAGAAAACCTGACTGACATAAGTATAAGCTTGACTATTATAGATAACACTCCATTAACCTATATTTCTTAATTAGACATTACATTTTTAAATGACCTGCACAAACAAAATACCTTAATCAATAGCAGAAATACACATATAAAACTTGACCTTAAATTTCTATCAATAGAGCAAGATCCATACCAATGCAAATCTCTATAGCATAGAAACATTTATAAACAATCTTTTAGGGAATTTGGACTTAGTTCTCTCTAAGCTGCTTCCTGCTTTTTGTTGGGCAAAGTAAGTTTTGGGGGTGTTCACTGTGACCTTTTGCAGGATCTTGGTCCATCAAACCACATGAGTCTGAAATTAATCCACATGTTCTCGTCTTCTGTGGAAATAACAGCAGAACCTCTTTTCCAAAGCAACATATCCTTAGACTCAGTTTTAAAAATCATGAAATCTTTAAAATATATGTGTTGGTTTAGCTTAGCAGCTCCCAGAATCACATGTCTCTCTGCAGTCAAAAAATT